>NC_057401.1:66957915-67259002 GCF_019320065.1 Cervus canadensis | reverse complement strand
AGAGAAGGAAGCTCCTGGTAAATTCCTAGACAGACTGAGAGAAGCCCTTTGCAGATACACTGAGATTGATCCCGAAAGTGAGGGGGAAAAGTGATCTTAAAAGATAGATTTCTCACTCAGTTGGCTCCAGCTATTCACCTTTAAGTTCTCAAAACTGGCGTATGGACCAAATCAGCCTTTAGATAATCTGTTACAACTGGCTCAGACAGTCTATTATGGAAGGGAATATGAGGAAAAGAAAGAAAGGCAGAGAAAGACAAAGGAACAGGCGGAAGCCTTCACAATGGCTAGGAAAACCGTTCTTAAACGGCCTGAGGAAAATGCCCAGAGGGACCCAGGTGAAAAGGGATGGGCTTGCTATTACTGTGGAAAGGAGGGGCACCTCAAGCGGGATTGCCCTCAGGCATCTAAGCCGCCCCCGGCTCCATGTCCAGTCTGCAAAGGACCACACTGGAAGAGGGACTGCCCCCAGAGGCGTAGGTTTCAAGAGGTCGGACTTTCAAGACAACCAGGACTGAAGGTGCCCCGGGGTCCCCACACAAGCTCCTGTCCTAATTACACCTGAGGAACCCCAGGTATTGATAACGGTGGGAGGCCAATCCGTCGATTTCCTTTTAGATACTGGGGCAACTTACTTTGTGCTTACTGAAGCCCCTGGCCCACTTTCTTCCCAATCCGCTTTCGTAATGGGACTGTCTGGATGAGCCAAAAGGTATTACTTCAGTTATTCTTTATCTTGCAACTGGGATTCTGTGCTATTTTCACACGAGTTCCTGATCGTGTGGGAATCACCCTCACCCCTTTTGGGGAGGGATATATTGAGCAAGGTCCATGCCTCTGTTTTCATGAATATGGAGCCCTCCCTTTTGCTCCCTTTAGTTTAACAAAATGTAAATCCTAGAGTATGGACTGATGGAAAATCTGTGGGTCGAGCACAAAATGCTTTCCTGTAGTTGTCAAGCTCAAAGACCCTCACTTATTCCCACATAAGAAGCAGTATCCACTGAAACCTGAGGTTAAGGAAGGGGAGAGTTTAAAGGAGCAGGGATTATTAGTTCCCTGTAACAGTCCATACAACACTCCTTTTTTGGGTATAAAAAAATCAAATGGTAGATGGAGACTAGTTCAAGATTTACGAATAATAAATGAGGCTGTGGTTCCTTTACACCCCGTGGTGCCTAATCCTTATACTCTATTGTCTGAAATTCCTGAACGAGCCAAATATTTCTCAGTAATTGATTTGAAAGATGCCTTCTATTCAGTGCCTTTGGCGGAGGAAAGTCAATTTCTATTTGTCTTTGAAGACCCCACGCAGCCAGCTTCTCAGTTAACCTGGACATTTCTGCCCCAGGGATTTCGTGACAGTCCTCACTTATTTGGACGAAGTTTGTCACGGGATCTACAAAACTTTAATAGCTCTGAAGCGGTGGTGTTACAATATGTAGATGATATTTTGCTCTGTGCTGAGACAGAGGAAGCTTGTTCACGAGCCTCAGAAGATTTCTTAAACTTTCTGGCAGGCTGCGGTTACAAGGCATCAAGAGAAAAGGCTCAGCTTTGTCAACAATCTGTTAGATATCTGGGCCTAATCATCTCAGAAGGGACTGGGGCCATAGGCCCTGAAAGAATTAAACCTATACTAAACCATCCCCTACCTATGACTTTAAGGCATAGGTATTTTTGGGAATCCTGTTTTAGGATTTTTGGGAATCACAGGCTACTGTCTTATTTGGATTCCAGGCTATGGGGAACTTGCCCAGCCTTTAAATAAACTTATAGCTGAAACTCAGCAGGCCCAAACTGACAAACTGGTTTGGTCTCCAGATACTCAAAAGGTTGAGGTTCTTCAGACTGCTCTCCTGCAAGCTCCCACTCTGAGCTTGCCCACAGGGTCAGAATTTAACTTGTTTGACACTGAAGGAAAAGGTATGGCCTTGGGAGATTTAACACAATCCCCAGGGCCTCACCAGCAACCTATTGCTTATCTAAGCAAAGAATTAGATGTAACTGCAGTGGGTGGTCCCACTTCCTAAGGGTATTTGGGGCAATGGCTTTATTAGCACCGGAAGCTTTAAAAATAATTAATGGACGAAACCTTAGTAATGACTTCTCAAGACATGAGTGGAATCTTAAATTCTACGGTTAATATTTGAATGACAGATAGTAAACTTCTTAAATATCAGTCATTATTTTTAGAAGGACCAGTAACTAAGCTTAAAGTTTGTGGAAATTTAAATCCCGCCACTTTCCTTCCTGAGAAGGAAAATGAAACACCTGATCACGATTGTTCCCAATTCCTAACTTTAAACTATGCAGCTCGGGAAGATCTAATGGATACCCCATTAGACAATCCTGACATGGAAATATTTACAGATGGCGGTTCTTTTGTTCGGGATGGAAAGCGTAAAGCAGGTTATGCTGTGGTGACTGCTGAACAGGTTTTAGAAGCAAAATCTCTCCCCCAGGGAACCAGCGCCCAGTTAGCAGAGCTAGTGGCTCTGACCTGAGCTCTAGAGTTAAGCAAAGGGCAGCGAGTAAATATCTACACTGATTCTAAGTATACTTATTTGACTTTACATGCTCATGCTGCAATATGGAAGGAAAGACAGTTTAAAACAGCAACAGCAGAACCTATTAAACATTTCAGAGAGATTGAGAGACTTTTAACTGCTCTCTATTGTCCTAAAGAAGTAGCGGTTGTGCATTGCAAAGGGCACAGCAGGGATGGGAGTAAAGTAGCCGCAGGTAACCTGTTAGCTGACTCAAGCCAAAAAAGCAGCACTTTACGAAACCCCCTCCCTACAGACGCCTTTGATCTGGACAGGTCCTGTGGAACAGGAAAAGCCACAATATACCGAGGAAGAATTAGAAAGATATGAGAAAAGAGGAGCAAAGATTAACTGATAAAGGATGGTTGCAGTCCAAGGATGGATGATTAATAATTCCTGAAAATGCTCAGTGGAAAATTCTTAAGGGTTTACACCAGAGTTTTCATTTGGGTGCAGAAAGTACTTACCAGATGGCTTCTCATTTGTTTGAAGGTAAAAATGTAATGAAAACTTTAAAGAACATTATCAAAGGGTGTGAGGTTTGTCAGAAAAATAACCCAAAGACTGAAAAGCTAGCAAAATCTGGATTACAATGACGTGGAAAGTATCCTGGAGAGGACTGGGAAATTGATTTCACTCATATGCCAAAAGCTAATGGGTATTCTTGCTTACAAGTTTGGCTAGATAGTTTTACTGGATGGATTGAGGCTTTCCCCTGTCGTAGTGAACAAGCTAAAGAGAACAAGCTAAAGTGAACAAGCTAAAGATTTTAATCCATGAGATTATCCCCAGGTTTGGGCTGCCACGGAGCCTTCAGGGTGACAATGGCTCCGCCTTTAAAGCTGCTGTAACTCAGGGGGTGTCTAAAGCTCTAGGAATAGAGTATCACTTACACTACACTGTTCCTGGAGACCCCAATCCTCAGGAAAGGTTGAAAAAGCTATTGACATTATCAAAAGACATCTGCGCAAATTAACTCAAGAGACACAAGACAACTGGATTAAAGTCCTACCCATAGCTTTAATGAGGGCTCAAACTGCCCCCAAAAAGGAGGGACTGTCCCCCTTTGACTGTATTTATGGAAGGCCTTTCTTATGCATCGACATTTTTATAGACCCTGAAGCCTTGGAATTAACTAATTATGTAACTCAGTTCTCAGCTATTCAACAGGCATTAACAGAACTCTGGGAGACTCCTGACCCAGCCTCTGAGTCAAGCAAACCTCTATTTGTGCCAGGAACCGAGGTCCTCATAAGAACATTGGGGTCTGGGGGCCCATCCCTCGAGCCCCTCTGGGAAGGCCCTTACCAGGTTATTCTTTCTTCTCTCACAGCTGTCAAAGTGCCAGGAATTGATTCGTAGGTACATCACACTCGAGTTAAGAGGTGGCACCCTGACCAGAACTAAGTGATGTCATTTTATGTCTTTACTTTCCATGCTCTGACTTCGTATGTTTCAGATGGGCCTGGTCATCTATGTGAGTCTACTTCTGCTGACTCCAAAGATCCTGAGTCTGCCGTTTGATCCTCAAGACAATGCCTTCCTGTCCTGGGCTCACTCTTACGCTGCATTCCACAATTGGTCTAACTGCTGGGTCTGTGGAGCACTCCCTTCTTCATCGGTGGAATGCTTCCCGTGGTGGACATCTTCACTTCAAGGAAAGGACTTTCTCCAAGTCTGCAAATACCTTCAACAATCGCATGTGATGCCTCTTCTTCATCTGATGACATCTAACAACCTTAAGATGGACTGATGTAATTATGGACATAATGTGACTTTTCATTTTGATTTTAACTTGGCTTAATGACTATTTTGCTTTACATCTGTAACTGTATAATGGGGTTATCTAATCATCTAAAAGCTTTTAAGTTACAAATGGTTGTCCAAGCTCCTATGAGTGCCACAGCCTCCTCCAACTATTATTACATGGGGCCCCTGGATCAGAGACCCTCAATAGGAGGGTTAGGAGAATATGTTGCCTTAACAATTTAGGGACCACGCCCCTAAACAGCAGGAAGTAGTTATGGAATGAAAACAATGCCCCTTTTCCTTGGTAACATAATTCTTCTAAAAGAAAAGGGGGGAATGAGAGAGTCAATTCCTAGGTAGGTTGATAAGAAGTCTAGGGGTCCCCATGGAGAGAGGGGTTTGGAATTCTCAAGGAGGAAGAAAGGACAAACTTTTTTTCCCCTCTACATTCCTTAGGATTATATAACAATAATGTATCCTGCTTGAGGACAGCTCTGAAAAAAAAAGCCTTCTGGCTAATTCTGTTATATCAAAATGTAAATCATGGGAGTAGGTCTGGTGAGGTCTTTACAACCTCTAGACATTCTTCTGATTCACTGTAATCACTAATTTGAGAGTATATAATTCCAGTGCCAAGACTAGCAAGGGGGTACTCTTTCTACCCCCTTCTGATGTCTATGTCAGAAGCTTTCTCTATCTCCTTTATACTTTAATAAAACTTTATTACACAAAAGCTCTGAGCAATCCAGCCTCGTCTCTGGCCCTGGATTGAATTCTTCTCCTCCAGAGGACATGAACCCCAGCATCTTTGCATAATTCAGCAACAACCTTTCACAAGGAGCAAGCATCTTTTAATTTCATGGTTGTATTCACTGTCCACAGTGATTTTGGAGCCAAAGAAAATAAAATCTGTAACTATTTCCACTTTTCCCCCTATCTATTTGCCATGAAGTGATGGGACTAGATGACATGATCTTAGTTTTTTGAATGTTGAGTTTTTAAGCCAGCTTTTTCACTCTCCTCTTTCACTTTTATTAAAAGGTTCTTTAATTCCTCTTCACTTTCTGCCATTAAAGTGGTATCATTTGCCACCAAAGTGGTATATGTGAAGTTGTTGGCATTTATCCTGTCAATCTTGATACCAGCTTATGTGTCATCCAGCCCAACATTTCACATGATGTGCTCTGCCTATATGTTAAATAAAATGGGTAACAATATAAATCCTTGGTGCACCCCTTTCCCAATTTTAAATCATAATAACTGTAGTGATTTTAAGGATTATGGGAAGTTTTGAGTTTGACTCCTCCAAAGAGCATACATTATGTAAAATGCAAATATAAGCATTCCATCTCAGTACAAGGAGCAGGAATGGAATCATAAAGGCTCTCTCTCTCTTTGTTGTTGTATTGTTCAGTCACTAAATCATGTCCAACTCTTTGTATCCCCATGGACTACAGCATGCCAGGTTCCCCTGTATTTCACTATCTCTTGGAGTTTACTCAAATTCATATCCATTGAGTCAGTCTATCTCATCCTCTGCCATCCCTTTCTCCTTTTGCCTTCAGTCTTTCCCAGCATCAGGGTCTTTTCCAATGAGCTGGCTCTTCTTTTCACATGGCCAAAGTATAGGATCTCCAACTTCAGCATCAGTCCTTCCAGTGAATATTTAGGATTGATTTCCTTTAGGATTGACTGGTTTGATCTTCTTGTAGTCCAAGGAACTCACAAGTAAACAATCTCCATCCAGCCAAAGCTAGATAGGAATTTCACCTCCTTGTGGGTGCTCCGGAATATCAGAATTACATGGAATTTAAATGTCCTCAGCCAGTAATTCAATTTTATAGGAGCAGGGACAAGATCACAATTTAAGTGATCTTTATGGTTCCTTTGGCGCTACAATGGAAAAGAGAATAGCCATGACAAAAAACATATGACCCACAAACCTAAAATATATGTTATTTTAGAAAAAGTGTGCTGACCTTGCTTTAAAAGAATCCTTTTCTTCTACTAGAGAGCCTTGATGAAATTGAAAGAGGTTGACGCAGTGCCATAAGAGGCTAACACAGGAGGGTAAAGAAAGTCTCCATAAAACCTATAGAAGAGATTTTTAGAACTCTTCTCTGGATCCTGTCTGGAGTCACAACTGAACTGGAAGATTTTAAGTCTTAGCACTTACTAGTATGTGTGTAGTTAATACCAAAGTCATTAAATTTAAACTTGACCTTCAATAAATAAAAAAAAGAAAAAGAAATTGAAAGAGGTGAGTGAAAAAGCTGACTTAAAACTCAGCATTTAAAAAAACTAAGATCATAGTAGCCAGTTCCATCACTTCATGGCAAATAGATAGGGAAACAGTGGAAACAGTGAGAGGTTTTATTTTCTTTGGCTCCAAAATCACTGCAGATGGTGACTGCAGTCATGTAATTAGAAGACACCTGCTCCTTGGAAGAAAAGCTATGACAAACCTAGACAGTATATTAAAAAGCACAGGCATCACTTTGCCGACCAAAGTCCATCTAGTCAAAGCTAAGGTCAATGAGTCTAAGAAATTGGAAAAGTGAAAATCAATTTGTTTCTCTGAAGTTCTTAAAACCAATTTTAGTTACTATTCTGCCTAACAAATCAAAGCTTCCCTTATGTTTCTGGTTCTTTGTTTATGGACTCTACATTTTATTCTCTGAGCCTACTATCCAACACAGCATGATAACTAAGTTATAATCCAAGCATATGATTCATAGACCCTTCTTAATAGCTTCAGTAAATATGAGCTGTAGAACATAACCTTTACTTGATCAGAATTATAAAATCTGCCATTTATCTCTGAGGACTACTCTTCCTACTCATATCTAAGTTCTTTCCCACCAAAAAGTTAGAGTGTGTGATATTAAAATTCTTCCTGACAACACAGAAAATTATATTATTATGAACCCTGACAAAGAGTGATAAATATATTCATGACCTTAATTATATGGGAGTAAGTTAAGAATAATTTCCTCTTTTGCCTCTGGACAATTGGTAGTCTAACGTTTCACATAAGCATGGATTATGTAACCATTTTAATTAATTTAAACCTTGCCTCTCTTGTGGCTTCATTATGAAAGAAAAATAATTTTGTGTTTCATGGCAGGTCTCAATGCTCAACACTGATTTTTAGTAAGTAGAAACTTTCTATACTTCTAAGTGTTTGCTAGCATATTGTCAAATATAATGGGTCTGAAATTTAATGATTTACCTTACTGAAAGGTCTTTGTATTCCCTGAAAGTAACAATGATTTGAAACTTGGCAGGATGGGCTTCCCTGGTGGCTGAGTGGTAAAGAATCCACCTGACAATTCAGGAGACATGGGTTAGATTCCTGATCCAGGAAGATCTGATATGCCACAGAGCAACTAAGTCTGTGAGCCTCAACTACTGAGCCTAGCCCCCAGGAGATGCCAGTGCTAAAGCTCCCTCACCTTGGAGCCTGTGTTCAGCAGCAAGAGAAGCCACTTCAACAAGAAGCCTGCACACCAAACTAAAGAGTAGGTCCTGCCCCCCTCAACTAGGAAAAAAGCCCACACAGCAACGAAGATCCAGCACAGCCAAAATAAATAAATAAAATTATTTTTTTAAAGAAAAAAACTTGGCAGGAACTTATGTATATAATGTATTAAGGTTAGTTTCTTTACCAATTCAAGGAAAGGAAAGAATTTGAAAGCGTGGCTGGCAAACAATTAGAGAACAATATATATTTTTCTTTCTGTTTGGCTGAAAACTATTATTTCTTCCTCATATTTTCAGGGTTACAGACAGCCCTTGGAAGGGGTTATTGGAAGGGATTTTGTTTCTAAATGAAAGAATTTCTTGAATCCATGACAATGGAAGTCATACTTCTGGGGACCTAGAATGATATATATTTTCAATTAGTTGAGTGTTGACAGTTAATCAGATTTATTCTTATATCACTTTGGCTAGTGACTGCAGCCATGAAATCAAAAGACACTTGATCCTTGGAAGAAAAGATATGACAAACGCAGACAGTGTATGTAAAAGCAGACATCACTTGGCCAACAAAGGTCCATATAATCAAAGCTATGGTCTTTCCAGTAGGTCATGTACAGAAGTGAGAGTTGGAACATAAAGAAGGGTGAGCACTGTAAAATTGATACTTCAGAATTGTGCTGCTGGAGAAGACTCTTGAGAGTCCCTTGGGCAGCAAGGAGTTGAAATCAGTTCATCTTAAAGGAAATCAGTCCTGAATATTCATTGGAAGGACTGATGTTGAAGTTGAAGCTCCAAAACTTTGTCCACCTGATGCAAAAAGCCAATTCACTGGAAGTGTTCCTGATCTGGGAAAGATTGAGAGCAGGAGAAGAAGGACGTTACAGAGGATGAGATGGTTGGATGGCATCACTGACTCAATGGTCACAAGTTTGAGCAAACTGCAGGGGACAGTGAAATACAGGGAAATCTGGTGTGCTGCAGTTCATGGGGTTGCAAAAAGTCAGACACTACTTAGTGACTAAACAACACTAAACTCTTATTACCCAGTCGAGCACCTACTACAAAGTATGTGTAGGTTGTGAGCTTTTTCCCACTCTGACCAACAAATATCTTGTATCCCACTCTCCAACACAATTCATGAATGTGTGAAAGAAAAAATTCAGTTGATTGAAAAGCAGTATAATGCAAGCAGTGAGATAATACAAGTTGGAGTCCAAAAGGAAAGTCACATACAGCTTAGAAATTCAACTTTTGTAACTTTGAAGAATTAGAAAAACTACCTTCAGTGCACACAACGTTCTCATGTTATGATATACCTATCAAGAGAAGATGAGTAGAAGGAAACAAACTCACAATCCTAATGAAAACTATCCAGAAAATGCTTTTTTTTTTTTTTTTTTAGCAGCAGTCATTGGCTCACATTTTGCTAGACTACCTCAGTGAAGAATATGTACCAATAATTGTATTTTTACTTTTTATAATTTTGGCTGTGCAGACTCAGTAGTTATAGCTTGTGCGTTTAATGGCCTCATTGCATGAGGAATCATACTTCACTGAACAGGAATTGAACCCACTTTCCAATGAAGGCAGATTCTTAACCACTTGGCCACCAGGGAAGTCCCAAGAATCACATATGTGAAAGCTTTGAAAAGTGATTTATTTATTTATTTATTGTAAAACATTTAGCAAAGTTTATTGCCAACTTAGATGATTTCCCATTTTCCACCTTTTGAATTTAAACAACTTTGTTTGGGGTTACTAAACTACACATGATTTTAAAAGGAATATTATAGGAAATGACACATATTTGAGCAGTTTTGCTACTTCTCTAAAATTATTCTATATGCTCCCTTTTCAAATGACTGTTTAGAGAAAAGTTCATGAAACATAACTGTTGATATTTATGTTGAAATTTTTGACAACCATATCTGATTGGATGTCTCTCTGCCCCTCAAATCTCTCTGAGTCTCTTTCTCAAGAATCACTAAACCTATGTAGCTCTCTCTTTAAGATAAGCAAACAGTAAAATCTTTTGAAAACATCATTAAATATGCTCAAACACATGATGTCCCTTTTATTGCTTTAAATGTACATGTTTATAATCATTTGGGATCAATATTTAAAGACCTAATTAAAGCTATTGATTCATGATTGGTCTCTGGAAAGTTTTAGAAAATTATACAAGTTTTAATATCTTTAAAGTCCCTTATCATCCCAATGTAAGATTTAGTTATTTACCCTATTTAATATTCTACTAATATAATCCATTAAGTTGGAACTCTTCCATCTTTCCTTCTTAGCTATTGCTGTTGTTCTGTAGCTAAATCATGTCCAACTCATTGTAATCCCATGAACTGTGGTACCCCAGGCTTCCCTGTCCTTCACTATATCTGGGAGTTTGCTCAAACTCATGTGCATTGAGTCAGTGGTAACATCCAATCAGCTCATCCTCTGTCACACCCTTCTCCTCTTGCCCTCAATGTGCCCCAACATCAGAGACTTTTCCAATGTGTTGGCTCTTTGAATTAGGTGGCCAAAGTATTAGAACTTCAGCATCAGTCCTTCCCAGTTCATATTCAGGGTTGATTTCCTTCAGGATTTACTGGTTTGACATACTGTTGTCCAAGGGACTCTCAAGAGTCTTCTCCAGCACCACAATTTGAAAGCACCAATTCTTCAGTTCTCAGCCATCTTTGTAGTCCAATTCTCACATCTATACAAGACTAATGGAAAAACCATAGCTTTGACTATACAGAACTTTGTCTGCAAAGTGGTGTCTCTGCTATTTAATGTGCAGTCTAGGTTTGTCAAAGCATTTCTTCCAAGGAGCAAGCTTCTTTTAATTTCATTGTTGCACTCACAATCAGCAGAGATTTTGGAGCCCAAGAAAATAAAATTTGTCACTGTTTCTACTTTTTTCCCATCTATCTGCTATGAAGTGATGGGACTGGATGGCATGATCATAGTTTTTTTAATGTTGAGTTTTAAGTCAGGTTTTTCACTCTCCCCTTTCACCCTCATCAAGAGGCTCTTGAGTTCCTCATTGCTTACTGATATTAAGTGGTATCATCTGCATATCTAAGGTTGAATATCTCTCCTGGCAATCTTGATTTCAGCTTGTGCTACATCCAGCCTGGCATTTCCCATGATGTATCCACACAGAAGTTAAATATGCAGTGTGACAATATACAGCCTTGTCTGCTTTCCCAATTTTGAACCTCTCCATTGTTCCAGGTCTGGATCTAACTGTTCTTCTTTTCATGCATACATGTTTCTCAGGAACCAGGTATTCCCAATCCTTTAAGAATTCTCCAGTTTGTTGTGATCCACACAGTCAAAGGCTTTAGCATAGTCAATGAAGCAGAAATGGATATATTTCCAGAATTTTCCTTTTTTCTGTGATCCAGTGGACATTGGGAATTGTATCTCTGGTTCTTCTGCCTTTTCTAAATCCTGCTTGTATATTTGGAAGTTCTCAGTTCATGTATTGTTGAAGCCTAGTTTGAAGAATTTTGAGCATTACCTCGCTAGCATGTGAAATTAACACAACTGTATGGTAATTTGAACATACTTTCCTGTTGTTTTCTTTAAAATAGGAATGAAGTCATACCTTTTCCAGTCCTGTGGCCACTGCTGAGTTTTCCAAATTTACTGGGATATTGAGTGCAGCAGTTTAACAGCATCATCTTTTAGGATTTGAAACAGCTCAGATGGAATTCTGTCACCTCCACTAGCTTTGTTCAAAGTAATGCTTCCTAAGGTCCACTTACTTCACACTCTAGGGTGTCTAGTACTATGTGAGTGATCCCACCATCCAAGTTATTTGGGTCATTAAGACCTGTTTTGTATAGTCTTTTCATGTAGTTTTGCCACCTCTTCTTAATCTCTTCCATTTCTGTTTGGGTTTTACGGTTTCTGTCCTTCATTGTGCTCATCTTTGCAAGAAATATTCCCTTGATATCTCCAATTTTCTTGAAGAGATCTCTACTCTTTCCCATTCTATTGTTTTCCTCTATTTCTTTACATGTTCACTTAACAAGGCTTTCTTATCACTCCTTGCTATTCTCTGGAACACCGAATTCACTTGGGTATATCTTTCCTTTTCTCCTTTGCCTTTCACTTCTCCTCTTTTTGAAGATGTTTGTAAGGCCTCTACTAACAGCTACTTTGCCTTCTTGCCTTTCATTTTCTTTGGTATGGTTAAATCATTGCCCCCTGTACAATGTATGAATCTTTGCCCATAATTCTTCTGACACTCTGTCTACCAGATCTAACTCCTTGATCCTATTCATCACCTCCACTGTATAATCATAAAGGATTTGATTTAGATCATATCTGAATGGCCTAGTTGTTTTCTGTATTTCCTTCAATTTAAGCCTGAAATTTGCAATAGGAGTTCATGATCTGAGTCACAGTCAGTTCCTGGTATTGTTTTTGCTGACTATAAAGAACTTCTCCATCTTTGGCTGCAAAGAATATAATCAATCTGATTTCGGTGTTGGCTATCTGGTGATGTCCATGTGTAGAGTCATTATTGTGTTGTTGGAAAAAGGTGTTTGCTATGACCAGTGCTTTCTCTTGACAACACTCTGTTAGTCTTTGCCCTGCTTCATTTTATACTCAAAGGCCAAACTTAATCCAGATAAGTCTACATATCCAACTTTTGCATAATAAAAAGCATTAGGACTTGGTATATTATATAGTGACATTGAACAGTATCAAATATAATTGGTTGAAAAATATTAAAAATTTTGCAGTCTTTTCTATTAATTTATTCTGCAAAAGAACATTTCCTCTACTAATAAAGGTTCAGTACAGTTTAGTCGCTCAGTCATGTCTGACTCTTTGTGACCCTATGGATTATAGCACTCCAAGCCTCCTATCGGTCACCAACTCCCAGAGTTTACTCAGACTCATGTTAATTGAGTCGCTGATGCCATCCAACCATCTCACCCTCTGTCATCCCTTTCCCCTCCTGCCTTCAATCATTCCCAGCATCAGGGTCTTTTCCAATGAGTCAGTTCTTCACATCAGCTGGCCAAAGTATTGGAGTTTCAGCTTCAGCATCAGGCCTTCCAATGAATATTCAGGACTGATTTCCTTTAGGATGGACTGCTTAGATCTCCTTGCAGTCCATGGGACTCTCAAGAGTCTTCTCCAATACCACAGTTCAAAGGCATCAATTCTTCAGCATTCAGCTTTCCTTGTAGGCCAGCTCTCACATCCACAAATGACTACTGGAAAAGCCATAGTTTTGACTAGATGGGCCTTTGTTGGCAAAATAATGTCTCTGTTTTTTAATATGGTGTCTAGGTGGTCATAGCTTTACTTCCAAGGAACAAGTGACTTTTAATTTAATGGCTGAAGCTATCATCGGCAGTGATTTTTGGAGCCCAGAAAAGTAAAGTCAGCCACTGTTTCCAATGTTTCTCCATCTATTTGCCAGGAAGTAATGGAACCAGATACCATGATCTTAGTTTTCTGCATGTTGAGCTTTAAGCCAACTTTTTCACTCTCCTCTTTCACTTTCATCAAGTGGTTCTTTCATTCATCTTCAGTTTCTGCCATAAGGTTGGTATCATCTGTGTAACTGAGGTTATTGATATTTCTCCTGGCAATCTTGATTCAAGCTTGTGCTTCTTCCAGTCCAGCATTTCTCATGATGTACCTGGCATATAAGGTAAATAAGCAGGGTGACAATATACAGTCTTGATGTACTCCTTTTCCTATTTGGAAACAGTATGTTGTATCACGTCCAGTTCTAACTGTTGCTTCCTGACCTGCATACAGATTTCTTAGAGGGCAGGTCAGGTGGTCTTGTATTCCCATCTCTTTAAGAATTTTCCAGTTTCTTGTGATCCATACCTGTTAAAGGCTATGGGACAGTTAATAAAGCAGAGGTAGATGTTTTTTCTGGAACTCTCTTGCTTTTTTGATGATCCAGCAGATGTTGGCAATTTGATCTCTGGTTCCTCTCCCTTTTCTAAATCCAGCTTGAACATCTGGAAGTTCACAGTTCTCATAATGCTGAAGCCTGGCTTAGAGAATTTTGAGCATTACTTTGCTAGTTTGTGAGATGAGTGCAATTGTGCGGTAGTTTGAGCATTCTTTGGTATTGCCTTTCTTTGGGATTGGAATGAAAACTGACCTTTTCCAGTCCTGTGACCACTGCTGAGTTTTCCAAATATGCTGGCATGTTGAGTGCAGCACTTTCACTGCATTACTTCTTAGGATTTGAAACAGCTCAACTGGAATTCCATCACCTCCACTAGCTTTGTCTGTAGTGATGCTTCCTAAGGCCCACTTGACTTCACATTCCAGGATGTCTGGCTCTGAGTGAGTGATCACACCACCGTGATTATCTGGGTCATGAAGATCTTTTTTGTACAGTTCTTCTATGTATTCTTGCCACCTCTTCTTAATATCTTCTGCTTCTGTTAGGTCCATACCATTTCTGTCCTTTATTGAACCTGTGTTTGCATGAAATGTTCCCTTGGTATCTCTAACTTTCTTAAAGAGATCTCTAATCTTTCCCATTCTATTTTTTCCCTCTATTTCTTTGCACTGATCATTGAGGACGACTTTCTTAACTCTCCTTGCTATTCTTTGGGATTCTGCATTCAAATGGATATATCTTTCCTATTCTCCTTTGCCTTTCACTTCTCTTCTTTCCTTAGTAATTTGTAAGGCCTCCTCAGACAACCATTTTGCCTTTTTACATTTCTTTTTCTTCAGGATGGTCTTGATCACTGCCTCCTGTACAATGTCATAAACTTCAGTCCATAGTTCTTCAGGCACTCTGTCCATCAGATCTAATCCCTTGAATCTATTTGTCACTTCCATGTATAGTCATAAAGGATTTGATTTAGGTCATACCTGAATGATCTAGTGGTTTTCCCTACTTTCTTCAATTTAAGTCTGAATTTGGCAATAAGGAGTTCGTGATCTGAGCCACAGTCATCTCCCAGTCTTGTTTTTGCTGATTCTATAGAGCTTCTTCATCTTCGGCTGCAAAGAATATAATCAGTCTGATTTCAGTATTGACCATCTGGTGATGTCCATGTGTAGAGCCTTCTCTTGTGTTGTTAGAAGTGGGTGTTTTCTATGATTGGTGTGTTCTCTTGGCAAAACTCTGTTAGCCTTTGACCTGCTTCTTTCTTTACTCCAAGGCTAAATTTGCATACTACTCCAGGTGTTTCTTGACTTCCTACTTTTGCATTCCAGTCCCCTATAATGAAAAGGACATCTTTTATGGTGTTAGTTCTAGAAGGTCTTGTGGGTTTTCATAGAGCTGTTCAACTTCAGGTTCTTCATCATTACAGTCGGGGCATAGACTTGGATTACCGTGATATTGAATGGTTTGCCTTGGAAATGAACAGAGATCATTCTGTCGTTTTTGAGATTGCATCCATATACTGCATTTTGGACTCTTCTTTTGACTATGATGGCTACTCCATTTACTCTAAGGGATTCTTGTGCACAGTAGTAAGTATAATGGTCATCTGAGTTTAATTGACCCATTCCAGTCCATTTTAGTTCTCTGATTCCTAAAATGTCAATGTTCACTCTTGCCATCTCCTGTTTGACCGCTTCTAATTTGCCTGAATTCATGAACCTAAGATTCCAGGTTCCTATGCAATATTGCTCTTTATAGCATTGTATTTTACTTCCATCACCAGTCACATCCACAAATGGGTGTTGTTTTTGCTTTGCCTCCATCTCTTCATTCTGTCTTTAAGTTATTTCTCCACTGATCTCCAGTAGCATGTTGGGCACCTACCGATCTGGGGAGTTCATCTTTCAGTGTCCTATCTTTTTGCCTTTTCATATTGTTCATGGGCTTCTCAAGAATGAATACTAAGTGGTATTAATAAAGGCACCTACTATAATTTTATTCTGTAAATTGTTTCAAGGTTTATTCTCTAAGTTATATTTCTAACAGTGCAATATGATTTTTAAATATCTCATCTAATTTATAGTGTGCAAATATTCTGATCCATCTCCATGTTTCTACTAATGACTAGTTTATATACAATACTGAAATGTCCTATTCATTTTATTCCCAAACAATCTACATAGGGAACATTTAATTGAATATAAAATATTATACATGTAATAGTTTCAGATACAAGTCTTTGGGTTTTCAAGATCCCCTAATCCAGGATATTAATGATATCATCATTAAATAATTAATGATACTAATACAAAAATTACCAGATAAAATTGAACAGCATTTTCATATGTTCATAATTATAAAGTCTAAATGTTTGATAATTAAATAATTTGGTTTACTCAGGGTAAATTAATAATTTTGCTAAATTGATAATTGCATATAGTGATGGGGTTTAAGAAAATTAAATTGTAATGGTTTGCAACAGGGAAGTCAGAGGTATCATGCAGGCTTACATTCATTGTTTTCTCCTTGATCCTTTTTCACTTTCTCATTTTCCTTTTGTTGCTGTTGTTCCTCATGACCCCATATACTGCAGCATGCCAGGATTTCCTGTCCCTCACCATCTCCCAGAGTTTTCCAAGTGTATGTCCTTTGCATCAGTGATGCCATACAAATATCTCATTCTCTGTTGACCTCTTCTTTTTCTGTCCTCAATCTTTCTCAGCAGCAGGGGCTTTTCCTTTAACTTAGCATGCTATTTCAAAAGTGAAAGTGAAAGTAGGTCAGTTGTGTCTGATTCTTTGCGACCCCATGGACTGTAGTCCATGGGATTCTCCAGGCCAGAATACTGGTAGCATTTCCCTTCTCCAGGGGATCTTCCCAACCCAGGGATCGAACCCAGGTCTCCCACATGCAAGTGGATGCTTTACCAGCTGAGCCACAAGGGAAGCCCAAGCCCAAGGAAGTGAGTAAAAGTTACATTTATTTGATAAATAAAGTAATTTCCCAAGTTTTCACTTTGTTCCTTTTTTATATTATAGCATTATGTCTTACTATTCTGTGGACCTTATGAGCCTGCATTTATTATTTTACTGAATTTATATTTCCAAGTGACTTTCTTTTATGGCTTTTGATAGTCATCTGTTTCAGAATGGTTTTCAAAACTTAAATATTTACATGTTGTAAAAATCTTGGATGGGGAACTTCTCCCAGTGAATACTAAGCATGTGAGTTTTCCACCTTTGTCACCTTATGCCAGCTTCATAAGAGATGGAGAGTCTGCTTATTGCCATTTCCTATATCAAAACACTTGTCCTTTCAAGCCTGTGTGTGGCAGGGTGGTAATTCAATTCCCCCTCCCCCCCAAAGGTGCAAATCACTGAATTTAGCACATTGCAAAAAGAAATGACCTTGACCATTATGATCATTTCTCTGGGTTGATGCTTTGGGAAACAAGCTGTGAGAAGCATCATGAATCATAGTGTATCATAAATTGCTTTTAAAATGCTGTAGACACACTGTATCTCACTTCTGTGTGATGTTGGGGTGTGGGGGTTATTTCTCTCATTTAAATGACATTCCTGTCTCTATCAACTCTTTGGCATATTCTTCTATGTCAAAGACCACAGATGCCACATCGAGTAACCCATCATCTAGGTACAAGGAGTTTACTCTCTGGACACCTCACAACAGTGCCTTGGTTTAATGTAGCCTTTCAAAGAACATCATTTATCACAGCTGGGTTTTCTCTTTCCCATTAGGTTTAATCTATAACCTTTTACAACGGACTTCCAACTGAGTGAGAAATTGTCTACTTGCCCTAACGTCTTGCTGGTTCACAGGGGTGGAGTCGTTTTGAACCAGTGTCCAGCTTATGGCAAAGTCCTTTTCTGTGAGACCTGAGTGATCCCTGCAGGGGACTGAATGAATTCTCTGCGTAACACTGGAGTTCATTTGTACAGATTGGTGGAAGGGGAGAAATGTCAGAGTATTGAGACCTTCTCCGGAACTGAAGAGTGGGATGAAAATAAATTTGGTCCATCAGTCAAGGACCTCTATCCTCCTCTCCCTCCTCCCTGAATTTTGTCATCAGAACTGGTTGCCATGGTGGCCCAGCTTGAAAATTTAAATGCCTCCCCGGCAATGGTCAAGCATCTTTGCTTCTTCCAAGTGTGAAAAGATGCCATAATTCTTCCCCCATCTTTTTAAAAGTTAGATTGTGATTTCTCCCAGGCAGGAAATGTTTTTTCTCCAGCTGCAAATTTCAGAGTGTTCTAAGAAAAATCTTGATTTTCAGGTGAAGTTAGAAATACATGTGCACCTTTGCTACACTGTCCTTTAGAAAGGTGAACTAGTTTGCTTTGGCTGTATGCAATAGTTGTCTGTTTCCCCACATGGTGAAACCTTGATTGATCCATGTGGCCATATGAGTGATGGCTAATCAAGCATGGAAACAGAGAATTGGTGGGACCCAGTAAACAGTTCAAGATGATGTCACCTTTTAAAAACCTCTGTTTTATGACTTGATTTCAGGGCTTCTAATTCATCTAATTAAAATCTGGTGCTAATTCATCTAATTAAAATCTGGTGGAAGTAATCTATATTTGCATATATATATATATATACACACACACATATACATGTTTCTAGGCTGGTCTAAGACAATGACTTGAAAGTAAATTTAGAATATATATCCACATTGTCTTCTGGTCATTGGTTTCAATTAATTTGTAACATCTCCAAATACTATAGATACAGCTGTACTTTTCCAAGACCAAAACTTTAATTGTAATTTGTGAGCTCATTTATAGCCATCTCTTAATTCCATGTAGAAAATACTTCATGGTGGAGGTGGGGGTGGGTGGTAATTCTCATCAATTTTACCACCCTCTGAATTTCTATCCTACTAACTCATTGAAGATACAAAGAAGTCAATTTTTCAAATGCCTAAGTTTTATTTATGACTTCATTTGTACCATGGGTTAACCTTACTCTGACTAACACCTTTTATGCAAATAAATTATGTTAAAATAATTTTAGATTGACAGAAAGGCTATAAACAGCACAGAGCGAATTCCCACATTCAGCACACTTGTACTGTGTGTTCCCCTATTGCTAATTTCTTATATACATTTGTCAGAACTAAGGAAATGACTGTTATGTCCTTATTCAATTCCACAGTTTAATCAGATTCATTTCCTCTTCCCTCCTACCCCCTTTCTGTCCCATCCACAATGACACTTTTGAGTAATTTCTCCACAGCTTCTAGCCTACAACATTTTCTCAGACTTTCCTTGCTATGGATGATTTTGACAATTTTGAGAGATAGTGGTCTGACATTCTGTAAGAGGTCTCTCAGTGTGGGTTTGTTTGAAGTTTGTTAGACTCGAGTTGGTGTTTTGTAGGGAGGATGATCACAAAGGTGAGGTCTGTTCTCATCAAATGAATGCTGTTTGCTTATTTGTTTGTTTGTTTTGCTTTTTTGAAAGGATATTATGCAATTTGAATACTTTAATCTCTAACTCTTGTTCTTTTCAATTTAACACATCTGCATATAGAGGTTATCTGAGGAGTGGACTTTGGTAAAATTCGTCAAAATAACATTTAGCTTTTTAAATGAAAATTGTTAGTAAAACGAGTACATTTTTCCATAGTGCAAAACAATTGCATTTGAGATTTTAAAAGCCTTTTAAATTGATGCACTAAAGATCTAAAGATACAAAACTTAAGATAATTTAGTCATTATTGGACTTCAGTTTACACATTGTTCTGGGGAAATGTAGCATATAAGTATATATAATTATTTATTTGGAAGGATGGGGAGAAAACTTTTCTCAAACTCATTCGGAATTTTCTCATCTGGAACATGAACATCAGAAGTATCTATGTAGGGGTGAAGAGTATGGAAATATTACTCTGGAGGGGTCATTACAAGTTATAGGCAACCCTCTCTTTGTACAATTTTTGGTGACCAGTGTTGAATTTCAGTGACCAGAGAACCTTGCAAACAGGTCTCAAAACAAATATGTACAGGTTGCTATCAGCATGGTATTTTATGTAAAGCAAGGAACACAAGTATTTATTTCTCTTGAATATTTTATTTTGCTTTTGTATTTTAATTTTCAAGAGTAGGTTTCAGGATGATATTGAAAAATCTAGATGCAAATTTAGTTATAAATTATCTAATGATTGTAATGTATATTAAATAGAGGTGTGGATTGCAGATAAGATTTTGGAATATATAAGATATATATATATATATGGTACTTAAAGCTATGAGGATAGGTAATATTATCACAAGAGTGAATATAGAACTATTTGATACAATGCCTGAGTGAAGTACATCAAGAAGTCTAATCTAAGCCTTAGTTGGCATACTTCTAACACAGATCATATAATATTGAAACTCCATGAGTACATTTATATGTAGTAACTATACATTAACTGTGGGTGCCTTTACTTGTAGGAGAGATAATGAATTAAAAAGTACTTTGGAAGAATGTTTAAAATGCTAGACTTAAGAAACATAAGAGTACCCTCAGAAACAAGATAGCATAAACATGAAATGCTTTCAGGTTATTACAAAGGCCCTTCTGTTGTCTTTACAAATAAATTGCATATTCATTTATTACATTTTAAAACAGATATATCCATTTATATTCACTATTAGAAGGAAAATACATTATTAAAAACATTTAAAGTGCAAACTTTTTGGAGTTACAGATCACAATTATTAGTATCATTGATTTAAGCTCAAATCCCTTAAAATCCATCTTTGTATAAATAGTTTTTTTGTGACAGTTTAACAATAGCAAGAAGGATAGACATTCGTTTTGTCTTATTATATTACCATTTCAGTTTAGAGTGAAACTGAGCATATCCAATATCCAATTAAGACAGATCAGAGAACTACTTAAATGATGCTTAAAATTAGAGGTTTTAAAGTGGACCCCAGTCTACTGTCACTAGTTTGAAAGTGAAACTGTTAGTTGCTCAGTTGTGTCTGACTCTTTGCAAGCTGGTGGACTATAACCCCCAGGCTCCACTATCCAAGGAATTCTCCAGGCAAGAATACTGGAGTGGGGTACTATTCCATTCTCCAGGGGATCTTCCCAACCCAGGGACTGAACCTGGGTGTCCTGCATTGCAGGTGAATTTTTCACTGTTTGAGTCACCATGAAAGTTCTGAGGATAACAGAAAAAATAACTTCCTTCATAGAAGTTGTATGATAGCAAGAAAATATATTATGACAGAAAATGTATAGATGTTTGAGGAACATCCCTCCAAGCATTTTATGATAAAAATTTATTTTAACTGGTGCATTGTACAACATAAAACTCTATTCAAACATAGTCATTTGAACATCAATTGCTTAATGCTTTCAATTTAACTGAGAAGACAACTATTTCTTAAAGAGTCATTTTCTTTGCAAATATGCAAAATGACAGTTCAGCAAATCATCTTGTCAGGAGAAAATATAAAAATCAATGTATCAAAAGCATGTAGATTAGATCATGAAGTTTAATTTATTTAAAAGTACTCACATTGTGTGGGAAAACATGTAAATTATAAAAATTCTTCTATTTAAAAAATATATGATTGTTTTGATAAAATCTGTGTATCAAGAGTTAGTTTTAGTGCTTTTTTTTTTTAAGAGTTAGTTTTAAACTGTAATTTTTATCCACTCTTTAGTTCCTCTGTGGCAAAATTTGTGATCCAGGAATCAAGAGAGTTAACGCAATTTCCCCTAAGATGTAGGCAATTTTTTAAGAATGTTAATAAATTTGAACTTTCCTTTTAGCATATTAGCTATCTACTTGCTAAACAAAAGCACTAATAATTGGATATGGAATAGTAACATCCTTTAGAAATCAGTCTGAATTTGTAAAACTGCTTTAAATATTTTATTATTGTCATTTGGCTAATTTCTTGCTATATATAGATAATTAGTGTATAATAAAATATGTATGTATGTGTGACCTACATTTTATGAAACATGCTTTCCAATTCTTAGATGTTCTAAAAGAATTAAGTATTTATATGTTATTTTCATTTATATGTTATATGTATTGTTTCCTTTTTCTAGTAAATATAAACCAGGACACTACATTGAAGAGTAGAAAGTAACTCAGTTGGTTTAGGGGTTGACTCAACTGTGTATAATTGAAAAGTTCCTTATATTTACCCTGATGGTCAAAATGCAGCAGAAAGATAGAAACCCATGATTACACAAATACCCATGCCCCAAATCTTCAGATTATTTTATTATTAATTATTGCAGTTATTATTACAAATAATCACAGACAATTACCTATCTTCCTGATGAACCAGAGACTATTTCATTGATTTACTTTATCCTTTGCTGGTACCTCCATTAACAGTCCACTAATAGCGAAAGCTTCAACAGGTTAAACACACAAACAAAAAAATACAACTGGCAGGTTCACAGAGATCTTTTTTTCTTTCTTTTTTTTTTCTTTTTTTTGTTGGATTTCCAGTCTTGGCAACCATTTTTAGCTCTTCTGAACTATTTCAATACACAGCACAGAGTAACTGAGAGGTGCATGCTATCGTTGATATCATGCATTTCACAAAGGAGTTCAGACCATGAGATCGTCACTGCTCTTTGATGTTGCCTGAATAGCAACATCTGATGCATTTCAGGCCATGACATAATTGCCTAGGAAACAGGTCATTGTCTCACAAGTTCTAGATTCCAACCAACAATGATATGCTTATATGTTTTTCTTTTCCTTATTGTTGGTTATGTTATTCTAATTTCATCTTTGTTGGAGAAGGGCTGTCAAACCTCTACAATGTTTTTGAAGCACAAAGAACTCCATGGGGAATAATTTTTACCTGACAGAACAGAAGGATTTAGCAGAAATAAAGAACAGGCTGAATAAAAATGTTTCAGCAGAAGTCCTGATAGGAGATTATACAAATTCTTAGTGATTTCATTAAAATATTTAACTATATAATATTTAAGTTAAATATTAAAACATTTATATTAAATATTTTAACTAATATAGGGATATAATATTAAAGACAATTTCTAACATTCCTAAATATTACCAAAATATTTTACTATAATTATACTGATAGTAAGTTATGTGTCACTTTAGCTGTATCCATTCATAAGTGACAGTATCTTCAAGTGTCATTGATATATTGTATAATATGTTATGTAAACAACTCTGTATTAATAAAGGCATGAATTATTATAATTAAATAAACCAAAACACAGTAATTAACACACAGTCAAGACAAAAAGTTTACAAATATCCTCTATTCACAAAACAGAAATTCCAACTTTCTAACCACACCCATCTGCTAAGGGACTTGGGATTTTTGACATGGTTCATGGGCTTCTTAAGCAAACTGAATTGGTAAGGTATTGGTGTCTATCTACCAAATTTCAGTTTATGAATATAAATTAAAACTACCCAGGAAGTTGCTAGAAAACACCCATTATGTCATTAATGCTTAAAATTAATTGTCACAGAAAAGCAAGGATCAACTGATTCTTGTTTGTTCTTTACTTCTTCCTTATAAAGAATTCAAGCTTTTACTGGCCCCAAACCTTCAGAGTGTATGTGTTGTTTAAATCCTTTCTTCTCTCTATGGAAAAAAAAAAAGAAGAAATCATTTGTTTTAAAGATCACCAAAAATGAGAGAACTGGGTTTAACAAACCATCAAGCTCAATTAGAAAAGAGGAGGAAGAAAAGCATTTTGGTAAATAAGGCATAGACTTAGAGGGACTGAGTAGATGCGGTGTAGACCAGAGAGTGGATTGAGGAAGTAGAAGAAAGGGAATTTAACAGACAGTTATCCCTAAAACAGGAGATCTTTTTGCAAATGTTCATCAAAAGGGGGAGAGTCTGTTACAGTCTGAATGTTTAGTGCCCCCTAAAATTCATATGTTGAAATCCTAACCTCTGAGATGATATTATGAAATGCAGCCTTTGAAAAGTGGTTAAACCATGAGTGTGGAGCCCTCAAGAATGGGATTAGTGCCCTTAAAGGATGCCTAGATAACTTGCTAGCTCGTCAGCTGTGTCAGGACACAAGGAGAGGTCAGGAGTAAGCAATAAGGAGAAAGGCTTTTAGCAGCCCCTGACCATGCTGACTTCATGATCTTGGACTTTCCAGCATCCCCAACTGTGGGAAATAAACCTCTGTTGTTTATAAAGTGCCATTCTCTGGCACTTTCTTATAGCAGCCCCGACAGACTAATGAGACAGAGTCCTGTGCCTGAGAAGTCAGAAAGTGGACTTGACCCTGCAGTGGGCCAAGACAAGTAACTTGTTTTTGCAGTAAAGAGTTACATGGAGTGTTAGTCATCACAGGACACCATGACATCGTCTCCACTTGCAAGCTAATCTCCTGGTACTTGTACGCAGACCCAATGCCAGTTTATTTTCTGCCCCCATCAGCATCTGACACCTTTTGCAATAACTCAGAGTGCTGGGAGGGACTTTCTTCTCAATGGTTAATAATCTGCAATTCTAATGCAGGGGACACACGTTGGATCCCTAGTCAGGAACTAAGATCCTACATACTGGTGGTATGGCCAAAAAATTTTAAAAATATGGGGCTTCCTCATTGGGTCAGCACTAAAGAACCAGCTTGCCAATGCAGGAGACCTGGGTTAAATCCCTGGGTCAGGAAGATTCCCTGGAGAAGGAAATACTCCACTATTTTTGCCTGGAAAATCCCATGTAGAGAGGAGCTGTGTGGGTGAAAGTCCATGGCTCACAAAAGAGTCAGACATAACTTAGTGACTAAACAGCAACAATTTTCGGCTTGTCAGAATATCATTTGCTATTTACACACTCTGAAAGGTGAATGCTATTCCCAGGTTATTTCATAAACCAAAGTAGTTCCTCTGAACATCTGGTGATATGTTTGAGAGGAAGTGGGGATTCCCTGGTGGCTCAGATGGTAAAGAATCTGCTTGCAATTCAGGAGACCCGGATTCGATCCCTGGGTTGGGAAGATTCCCTGGAGAAGGGAAAGATTACCCACTCCAGTATTCTTGCCTGGAGAATTTCACGGCCAGAGGAGCCTGGCAGGCTAAAGTCCATGGGGTCGCAAAGATTCAGACACGACTGATCGACTAGCACTTTCCTATGGCTCAACAGGTGCGACAGACAAAACAACCTAAGAAACTTGTGCTGTGAAGGGATAACATTATATTACCAAAATACAGAAAGAGGCAGCCTCTGATGGACTTCCACCTCCATCAGTCAGGACCACGCAGAGGAGAAATGTAGGGAGCAGCTACCTATCCATACACGTTGCATGACTTATGAACTCTTTCTTCTCCACACTCACTCTTAGGTGCCACACATCAATCTTAGCTGTTAATTTCTCTAACATTTTAGAGACAGATGATAAAAGCTAGGTTGACCCATACGTGTTCTTCTTCCTCAGGAAGGTAATTAAAATACACAGACATCTTAGAGTCATTTGCTGCTAAACTGTTCAATCAAAGCTTTATTTTACACTCTTTTGATGACATAATTAAACAAGATCTCTAGGCATTTTTCTATTCACCTCAAAATAGGAATATTAGCTGATTAACAATGGATTAGATGTAGCTCTGAATTTTATAGGCTTGCTTATCTATTTTTTCTTTGATATCTGCAGCAAAATCCATAACTGAGAATTTGAAAGACTAATTGCAACCTTCAATTGATAAGCAATTATTTAATTACATTTTATATCAAATTACTTGCATTCTCTTTAATCAGCTAAATATATGTGACACAGTTTATATTAATTTTCAAAGAAAACATAGCTCAAAATTACTTTTTAAAATTTTATCTTAATAAATAATGAGATAACATGGAATACAGAAAAAAAAACTTTTTCCCCTAAGACTGAAAGGCCTATTTCTCTCTTTCTGTAAGTATAGGAGGAAGTTCAGCCTGATTAATTTTAAAAAATTAAAAAGTTGCATATAGTTCTCAGCTCAGTATGATTCATCATCTAAATTTTAATTCCTTCCACTCAGGCCAGATGTGAGGTTTATAATTTAGCATGAATTAACATTCATGTGATTTTAACAAATTCTGCACAATTTCTAATGCACACTTCCCTCACTATAACATTTATCAGGCTTATAACAATCTATATTCTCTTATTATATGGTAAGGACAGTTGGGCTGAGTTCTATTTTTCATTTGGCTACTGATTAAACATATTGTAGCATTTAATAATTTGGAGCCATTAAAATAATAAATATATCTATATAAGCAGATATGAAATTATGTACAGGATACATTCTTTAGTAATTATAGTAAGTTCAAAAACACAATCTATGTATCCATCTGCCTATAATTCTATTTTAATGAAAAAAAAAAAAAAAGATATGTTCTTATCTTGAGTGAGAAAGGCAAAGGTAGAAAGAGATGAAGTTTCTGCTTCAAAAACAAGCTTTTTAGGCTCATCTCAGACGGCTCTGTTTCAGAGTTAAAGCTGCTGGCCTGGACCCAGGCTCTGGCTTGGGTTCATGTCTGTGCCGTGTGAGTTCATGGGTAGTGTACTGATATCCTATTGCTGTTCTACCAAATTTTCATGAATTTATTGGCTTAAAACAAGCAAATTTATGATGTTATGGTTCTAGGGATGAGAAGGCCAAACCTTAAGATACTGACTGGACTTCATTCTTTCTGGAGTCTCTTAGGGAGAAACTGTTTTCTTGCTTTTTTCCTGATTTCACATTCCTTGGCGAGTCACCTTGTCCTCCCATCTTGCCAATGTCTGCTTTTGTTACCATATTTCTCATTTCTCACTCTATGCCTGTCCTGCTTTCTTCTTGTAAAAACTACAGTGATTGGATTGGTAAATCCAGACAATTCAGGATCATCTTCCCATCTTAAAATACTTCATCAGATCTTCAAAGTCTCTTTCCTCATACAAGGTAACATAAATGTTTACATGTTTAGGGGATTAGGATAAGTATGACAATCATTTAAATATATTTTATTTTATATTTATATATTTATATATTTTATTTAGGAGATCGTAAATAGGCTTATCTACTGCAACAATCCAGGCTACCTGTAAATTCAGTTCCCTGGGAGAATGACCAAAGTGCAACAAGCAAGCCAAACCAGGTGAGTTATTTTAAAGTCTTGGCTCATATTTCCTATGGTGTTGAGGGCAGCTACTCTTGGCATTTATACATATATATATATATATATATATATAGAGAGAGAGAGAGAGAGAGAGAGAGAGAGAGAGATAACCTATTAAAAATACACATACTACTGTCTAAGTTTGTTTTGTAGCCTGGAGAAAATCTCATAATATAAATATTCACAAAATAAACCAACATTTTTATTCTGCTCAAATTTCTGTTTTAGGGACAGATTCACTTTCTTACAGGTAATATTTGTGGGGAAATATCATTACCTTCTGTTTTCTGAGTTTCTTTTAATTGAGATGCATCTCATTTATGGAGGAAGAGGTTGAAATAAAGAAGCAAGAAATAAATGGCCTGCAAAAAAGGTAATAAACTGTAGATTGAAAAGCTTCTTCATCTAAGCCTACCCTATACCAATCAGTTTGGTAAGGTTGCAGCAGACAAGCCTATCAAAGTGTATCTTGGTAACCGTGGGAAGACTGCCATGTTCTCTGTTTCTTTCCTGGGCAATTCACTATAAATGGGCCAAAAGCAGTAACAGAATTAATTTAGTGTATGGGCTACTTTGGCCACCTGATGGGAAGAGCTGACTCATTGGAAAAGACCCTTATGCTGGGAAATATTGAAGGCAGATGGACAAGGGGACAACAGAGGATGAGATTTTTAAATAGAATCACTGACTCAATGGACATGAATTTGAGCAAAAACTCCAGGAGATAGTGAAGGATAGAAAGCCTGGCATGCTGCAGTCCATGGGATCACAAAGAGTGGATACCACTGAGCCACTGAACAACAGCAACATAGACACTTGAAGAGGCTTCTCTTGTTTCTCACTGAAATTGTCCTTATAGAAGCCCATCTTACTAAGAAGCATTTCCTAATATTGCTCTAGTAGCATTTATAGGGATTCCTTTCAAAATTCTTAAAGAAATGGGAATGCCAGACCACCTGACCTGCCTCCTAAGAAATCTGTATGCAGGTCAAGAAGCAACAGTTAGAACTGGACATGGAACAACAGACTGGTTCAAAATCGGGAATGAAGTACATCAAAGCTGTATATTATTACCCTGCTTATTTAACTTAAATGCAGAGTACATCATGCAAAATGCTGGGCTGGAAGAAGCACAAGCTGGAATCAAGATTGCCAGGAGTAATAACAACAACCTCAGATATGCAGATGACATCACCCTTACGGCAGAAAGTGAAGAGAAACTAAAGAGACTTTTGATGTAGGTAAAAGAGGAGAGTGAAAAAGCTGGCTTAAAACTCAACATTCAGAAAACCAAGATCATGGCATCAGGTCCCATCACTTCATGGCAAATAGATGGGGAAACAGTGGAAAAAGTGAAAAACTATATTTTTGGGCTCCAAAATCATGGCAGATGGTGACTGCAGCCAAGAAATTAAAAGACACTTGTTCCTTGGAAGAAAAGTTATGACCAACTTAGACAGCTTATTAAAAAGCAGAGACATGACTTGGCCAACAAAGGTCTGTCCAGTCAAAGCTATGGTTTTTCCAGTAGTCATGTATGGATGTGAGAGTTGGACTATAAAGAAAGCTGAATGCTAAAGAATTGATACTTTTGAACTGTGGCGTTGGAGAAGACTCTTGAGAGTCCCTTGGACTGAAAGAAGATCCAACCAGTCCATCTTAAAGGGAATCAATCCTGAATATTCACTGAAAGGACTGATGCTGAAGCTGAAGCTCCAATACTTTGGCCACCCGATGCATAGATATGACTCACTGGAAAAGACTGTGATGCTGGGAAAGATTGAAGGCAGGAGGGGAAGGGGACGGCAGAGGATGAGATGGTTGGATGACATCAATGACTCAATGGACATGAGTTTGAGTAAACTCAGGGAGTTGGTGATAGATAGGCAGGCCTGGTGTGCTACAGTCCGTGGGGTGGCAAAGAGTCTGACACAATTGAGCAACTGACCTGACTGATAAGGCTTTCCAGGTGGCACTAGTGAACTCGTCTGTCAGTGCAGGAGACAAGAGATGTGGGTTCAATCCCTGGGTTAGGAAAATCTCCTGGAGAAGGGAATGGCAACTCACTCCAGTATTCTTGCCTGGACAACCCCATGGACAGAGGAGCCTAGTGGGCCATAGTCCATAGAGTCGCAAAGAGTGGGACAGGACTGAAGGGACATAGTAAGCACATACAGCATTTAAAGAGTCCATCACTGAAACTCAAAGTGATGTGTTATTCTATGAAGGTCACAAAGAGATTATTATTATTATTATTTTACATTCTATTTATTTTTGGCTGTGCTGGGTCTTTGGAGCTGTTGGGACTTTAGCTGTGGAGAGTGGGGACTGCTATCTAGTTGCGGTGGGCTGTATTTTCACTGCAGTGTCTTCTCTTCTTGCTGAGCACGGGCTCTAGGGCACATTGGCTCCAGTAGTTATGGCTCATGGGCTCAGTAGTTGCAGTTCCCAGGCTCTAGAGCACAGGTTCAGTACTTATGGCACAAGGGCTTAGTTGTTCCACAGCATGTGGGATCTTTGCAGACCAGGGCTCAAACCAGTGTCCTTTGCATAGCAAGGCAGATTCTTTACCACTCAGTCAAAAGGGAAGCCCAGAGATTATGTTTTAAGGTGAAATTGAGCCATTTTATGAAGAGTCAGGCAGCAGACAGTCTCAGGTAGCCTGAGAAATTAATATGCATCTGATACACTATGGCATTCTCCGTTACATGCATTTGAAGATTGTTGCTCATTAGAAAGAAATGGAGCAGCAGGACTTCCCCAGAGTAGAGTAGTCAAACTCATTTTCAGAAAGGTCAGCCTGATGTAGTAACAGCTGTACACTGAAATATATTTTTACCCAGGCTTATCTTTGGTTTCTTAGAATGTAGATTTTCACAATATCATTCTGTTGGTGGAATGATACATCCGGAGCTTAACTAGAGTCAAAATTGCTGCTCATTTTGGCTATTATGTTCCCATTGGGGCCTTTCATGGGAATATCGTTTTGTGTCTTTCCATCGCATTTTAAAAATTTCATGTTCTAAATTGCATCTGGTATTTCATTTTTGAATAAGAAGGTGGCATTACTAAAATTAAGAGTAAGTTTCCCAACATTCAGATCTAAAAAACATAAATCAGTTTAAGCAATATTGTTATATTGATTAAGAAAAATTCAAAATAATAAAATATTCTTTGAAGAAAAACATATTTGTCAATATAAAATATTTCACTGTGTCATAAGCAAGTTTCAATAAATAGAAAATTATTGACATCGCATATGAGATAGTCTCTGATTAGAGGTCCGATATACTTCTGGTATTTATTATCTATTTATAAAGAGCTTTACTATAACAACATAAATGACACACTCACCAGATTCACCTTAGTTTGTAGACAATGTCTCCTTTAGCATAATATTGGCAGAAATATAGATCATATATCACTGTTTGATACATCACTGTTTGGTACATCACTGTTTGATCTATCACTCAAACTATCTTCTGCAAGTATAAATTTAAATTTAGCTGCTGCAAAATTTAGTTAAGTATGGTTTAGTCCAAAAGGGATAAATCATATTTGTTTTACTCTGCATTCTAATATTAACTGGTCTGCATGTTTGATTAACTCTCTAAGATAAAGCAAGATCAGTTTTAATTAAATTTTACTATACAAAATTTTATAATATACTAATAATATAATAATATTGATGGTTTTGAACTGTGGTGTTGGAGAAGACTCTTGAGAGTCCCTTGGACTGCAAGGAGATCCAACCAGTCCATCCTAAAGGAGATCAGTCCTGGGTGTTCATTGGAAGAACTGATGCTGAAGCTGAAACTCCAGTACTTTGGCCACCTCATGCGAAGAGTTGACTCATTGGAAAACACCCTGATGCTGGGAGGGATTGGGGGCAGGAGGAGAAGGGGACGACAGAGGATGAGATGGCTGGATGGCATCACCAACTCGATGGGCATGAGTTTGAGTAAACTCTGGGAGTTGGTGATGGACAGGGAGGCCTGGCCTGCTGCGAGTAGGACATGACTGAGCGACTGAACTGAACTGAACTGAATATATCTCAAACTCTTCAAAGAAAAAACAGAAAAGTGAAATTATACAAAAGATATAAATTGTTTACCTTCTCAGATGATCACATTCATGCTATTTGTAACTAAATTGCATTAAGTATAATTATTTTTATTCATTTTATATAAAAAGGAGATCTATTTACTTATATATAAAAAGAATTATCTTTTAATTCTCTTGATTTTTTTAAGAATAGTAGAGACAGCAGACTGTGTATAGATGGGTAAATTCTAGTGGATAGGGGAAGAGAAAGTTCAAATTAATGACTAAAGAACATTTTATAAATAATATTAAACCAAAATTTTAAATATCATTTGTATCTCAGAAATTTCAAACTATGATGAAAACATAGTTTGGTTTTAGAGTTTGAAGTTATCTTTCAAATATAAGTAAACATGTAAATGAGAGTGTGTCCAAGTACTTTTTTGGAAGTATTGTTCTCACTTTTTTGTGTGTGTGTTTGGGTGTGCATGTTAACTGTATGAGATGAGAATCACCATTTTAGAGACCACACATCTCTTGAGTCTGGTTGAAAAGAGATCGGTACATTAAAACATTCTATGTTAAGGGGGAATACAGGAAGATTTAGACTGCATTGTCATTCATTACATAATAAATCTTTGTCTACTAAAGTTTGAAAGTAAAGTATAGTAAATTAACTTAAAAATATTTGAATTTTTCCTCTTTCTCAGCTCATATAAAGATAATAGCAAGTGCTTCAGATTATAAAATACTGAATTTTTTCCCCTGCAATAGTTATTTTCTATCTAGAAGTTCTGCATCTAGGAAATTAAAGTGATTATTTGAAGATTTTTCAAAAGAAAATATGAATTTGATTAAAAACAGCATTGTCATATCTATTGGACTTGTTTCTTTTACATGTATTTAGGGATATATTGAAATTTTTTTCATTAAAATAATAAAGTTCATTCTAAAGACATGAATATTTCAAAAACCCATATAGGATCTAAATCAACTTAAAGTAGAAAGATGCACAGTAGAAAGATGAGTGAGGTCACTCATAGGTGAGTGAATGTTGGGCAGAAGTGACATGGGAACAGAGGGAATTTGGGGAATGTGAAGCACACGTTCTGCTCCCTGTCTCCTTTTCTGGCAACCACAAGATGTCAGATTCCTAGAGTCAAGTGGTTACTAAGACCCGGGCATCTACGTGTCAGTGAAGCTATGGTCTTTCTCTGGATTCCACTGAGGGGGATTTGTCCACAATTTTCACTTCATGGATCTGAAGAAATCCTGAGTGACCAGGTCAGAAAGGGAAGGATAATGAAGAGATAGGTGATTCAAGTTTGATAGTTAATAGCGTCAGGCCCACAAACTTTCAAAATATCATGTGTGCTAGGGATTTATGAACCAAAACACTAAGAACGTGATCATCAAGCTGAAATCTTTCTGCTTTTGGAGCTGGAAGAGAACCATCAGACCAGAGAAGAAAGAACTTTTGCCCAAGTCACATGACCTGCCGCAGTTTAGATCTCATTGCCATGTTAATAAAGACTGCATTTCTGAAATTTTGTTCTGTAAATTCACTTACAACCAGATCTTAATTTATTTATTTATTTATTTTTTTTAAGGAATACAAACCAAAAATTGGAGACTCAACTAAGGGAATACAGAACACAGGGAGGGGACTATCAGCCAGAGTATTTGAAATTCAGACACAGGAAACAGACCTGCCAGTGGAAATTTACGAAACCTTTAATTAAATAGTTATAGCACATCTTGGCTTTCGTGAATAATATTGCGATGAACACAAAGTGTAAATATATCTTTGAGATCCTGATTTCATTTCCTTTGGATATATACCCAGAAGTGGAATTACTGAATTGTGTGGTAGGATTTGTGTGCTTTGAGGAATCTCCATACTGTTTTCTATAGTGTTCATAATCCTAACAAATGAGTGCAAAAAAATAGTATGTAGTTTAGAATAACAGCATATTTGCAATGAATTTAAAATAGGTTGAAATAAGAGACAAGTAAAGATACACAGGCAAATTCAAGCAAAGAGAAAGAAGAAACATTAGAAGTCAAACTAAGGGGACAAGAGAATCATAATGAGCAAGAATGATTAAACAGAAATAACTGAAAGAATTTCAAGTTATTGTAGGGAATGTCACAAAGCATAAACCTTTTGTAATGGTTATTCATTACTGTGTGGAAATGATAAACAGTATTTGAGTGTATGATGATTGTAATAATTTAGAGATATGATTGGGGTAAGAACTTGTGTATTTTTCCTTCCTGGGCTCTACTCATTACTAATTTCCAAATGCTATTGTCGGGGGAGTTTGTAATTTCTTTGGTTCTGTCTCATTGCAACAAAAATTTGAAGCGACGGGTGGACCAGTAATACAGCCCTTGGATGGACCAGTGTTACAGCCCTGTGTAATTTCCTGGGATGTACTAGTGTTACAGCTCAGTTTTATTTAGAAAAAAAGGAAAATACATCCTTGAGGCAAGAGGACGGGCCAATCCAAAAGACCCAAAGAAAAGAGAAGCCCCCCAGCCCAATTTTGGCTCCTCTTTTTATATGTTTTTCTCTTCCCCCTGATCCTGCCCTGTGTAAGTTGGGATAGCCAGGAGTGCTGTTTGTTTTACCTGAGTTCCTCACTCTGGTCCTCAGACCTTCATTTGTTCTATTTTTGCAGGCTTTTCCCTTCTTTGTCTTTTAGCCACCACCATTCTGGACTCCTTTTTCCTATTCTAACTAACTAACACTACCATATGTTATATCAGTACCAGGCTCTGTAGTAGGCTCTGGGGTGGGGTGGTGGTGGAGTCTAGAACGGAACACTTAAATGAAAAGCATTAAATTCTGCAAGCCCTACCTAAAGAAACGATCTTAATTAAAATAAAAAAAGAGGTGCCCCAGATTATAGACACTATTGTGAGTCTTGGGGAAAAAATACTTTTTCTTGGCAACTAATAGATTGAAACTCAACATATAGAGTAAATGTCAGCCTGTTTATATATTCATATCTAAAATAATAACCAAGAGCTTAATAACCATGAATGAACTACAAGGATTCTAATTCCCCTACTTGTCTCACTGGATATGTTTAGAGAGCCGTCTGCTGCTGCTGCTGATGCTAAGTCACTTCAGTCGTGTCTGACTCTGTGCGACCCCATACATGGCAGCCCACCAGGCTCCCCCATCCCTGGGATTCTCCAGGCAAGAACACTGGAGTGGGTTGCCATTTCCTTCTCCAATGCATGAAAGTGAAAGGTGACAGTGAAGTCGCTCAGTCGTGTCCTACTCTTAGCGACCCCATAGATTGCAGCCTACCAGGTTCCGCTGTCCATGGGATTTTCCACGCAGGAGTACTGGAGTGGGGTGCCATTGTCTTCTCCGAGAGAGCCATCTACTTGCTCTCAAATTTCTGTTTCAGTTTTATTTAACTGCAGTATATGCTAGGTAGATGATGATGATGATAGACAGGTGACTAATTCATAGAGTAGATGATAGATATGATAGACAAATATAAAGATATATAAAGTGTTTAAGAGACTGAAAAGAAAACAAAAGAGACTAAAAAGAAAATTTTATGTCTTTCACTACTTTTATTAAACATGTGCATTATTTTCCTTATAGGGCTATTGTATATGTCACTAAAGCACTAACTGTTTAAGGTCATTCTCCCTAATAGTAGAGAAAATACGTATTCTATTCATGCTCTGTCAGGCATAGGCAAAGATGTCTTAGGAATGTGAGGAATATGAGAGAGACAAAGCCATGTCATTGGCTGCAAGAAACCCTATGATTGGGCAAGTTCCAAAAAGAAAGATCCTCATTTTAAAATTATTTCCAGATAATCAGTATATCATTTCCAAACATTGGTATATATTATACTAATACTTGATATAACAATTCCTTTCATGTGGTTGGCAGTAGGGTATCAAATGCTGCCTCTGGTAACCTTCTGAAAACTTGATCAAGTGTTAGTGTTAGCCTGATTCTTTGCAACCCCGTGGATTGTAGCCCACCAGGCTTCTCTGTCCATGGGATTCTTCAGGCAAAAATACTGGAGTGGGTTGCCATTCCCTTCTCCAGGGAATCTTTCCAACCCAGGGATCGAACCCGGGTATCCTGCATTGCAGGCAGATTCTTTACCGTTGAATCTACCAGGGAATAAGTTCAATGAAAAACATAGTCACTGCACACATTTTTTAAAAGGTGACTTTTCTAGATCATTAATAATGTTGATTAATTCTAGGAACTGCAGTACTCACAATGTATCTTGTGGCAAAGGTGAAGTTTTATGAGTTAATGATGCTGATAGATTTAAGAATAGTATTAGAAAACACTGAATATCAAATTGAAGACACAACTAATCCAAAAAAATGTAGCAATGTTACACCTGATTTTAAAACAATAACTGCATTTTCAATTTACAGGGTGAAATTTCATCACTGATATATTTGAAGACATTAGAGAATGTGCTATCTTATAATTGTAAGAAAGAAGGCATGTATATTTTACTCTTTATTTAAAGAGTTCATATTTTGGTACTGTTTATTAATACACATTCTTAATACATGGTTTCAAAATTTATTTTTCCACTTGTTAAATTGTCCTTACACGTTTCCTCTTTGTCCAAATTTAAATAAGATGAAAATTAAAGTTGAGTTTTTCCTTATCATCTATATTTGTAATGTAAACAAATGTATGAAAGAAAAAACTGTGAAGGAAAGTGCTTGATTAGGAACTACATGTATGCATATTTAATACAATAATGAGAACCTAAATAAAAATTCATACACAAAGCTCATGAACTATAAAATGTTTGGTAACTTATGACAACTAAATTTATTAGTCAGAATAGACTATGATGAGATAAACAAGAAGCCTACCAAACAAAAATGCTATCCACTCTTGGGCACTTATAATGACAAAGATTGCTATCTTACTCAAGGTTTATGAACAATGATTGTTATGAAAGGGCCGACCCTGACAGCTGTACCATTTCACAATTTTTTCATAACTGCTGACTCGTAAAACGGAGCCCAGAAATTAAAGCACAGGCTCCTAAGTGGTTTTGTCTAGATGAAATGTGTCCTTTGCAACTGCAGATAATTGGCCATTTAGTAGTTACACCGCACAGCCTTCCTCTTCAAGGAGACTGAGAAATGTAGGAAACTCATGGCTTCGTTAGGAAACATTATCAGTCTTGGGTAGTCTTCCCTCCAGTCTCTAAGTATCCTTTCACACCCCTGTTCTCCACACATATAACTAATTGTATCTCTGCCAAGGAAAAGAGCCCCAAAGCACCATTCCATCTACTACAAACAATGTTTGAATCCCCTTAAAATTGGTAAGTTGAAAGCTAATACCAAATGTGATGATATTAGTTGGTGAGACTTTAAGAAGATACTGAGACCCTCATAAATGGAAGGAATGCCCTTAGAAAAGAAGCCTGAAGAGAGTTAACTTACCTTTTCTCCATGTGAAGACACAGAGCGGGTAGAAGGCTGTCTATGAGCCAGCACGCAGGTCCACACCAGACATCAAATCTACCAGTGCCTTGAACTTGGAGTTTTCAGCCTCCAGAACCGTAAAACGGAGAAGGCAATGGCACCCCACTCCAGTACTCTTGCCTGGAAAATCCCATGGATGGAGGAGCCTGGTAGGCTGCAGTCCATGGGGTCGCTAAGAGTTGGTACTACTGAGAGATTTCACTTTCACTTTTCACTTTTCAGGTATTGGAGAAGGAAATGGCAACGCACTCCAGTGTTCTTGCCTGGAGAACCCCAGGGACAGAGGAGCCTAGTGGGCTGCCTTCTATGGGGTCTCACAGAGTCGGACACGACTGAAGCAACTCAGCAGCAGCAGCAGCAGAACCGTAAGAAATAAATGCTTGTTATCTAAGCCACCTAGTTTATGGTATTTCATTTTAGTAGCCCAGATGGCTCAAGATATTGTCACTGTATCCAGCTTCATGTCCAGGATTTCTGTTGATGGACAGAAGTTTCTACATCTTCTTTCTTTCTTTCTTTTTTTTGTGTGTGTAATAAAGTTTTATTAAAGTATAAAGGAGATAGAGAAAGCTTCTGACATAGGCATCAGAAGGGGGCAAAAGAGTACCCCTTTTGCTAGTGTTAGCAATGGAGTTATATACTCTCCAATGAATCCAAAGAATATCTGGAGGTTGTAAAGACCTCACCAGACCCACTCCCATAATTTACATTTTAAGATAACAGAGTTGGCCAGAAGGTTTAATCCAAAGATTGTCCTCAGGCAGGATACCTCCTTGTAAAGACCAGACCTACTCCCATAATTTATGTTTTAAGATAACAGAATTAGCCAGAGGGTTTAATCCAAAGACTGTCCTCAGGCAGGATACATTATTGTTATATAATTCTAAGGAATGTAGAGGAAAAAAAGTAAAAAAAGTTTGTCCTTTCTTCCTCCTTGAATATCCCAGACCTCTCTCTCCTTCGGGAGCCCTAGACTTCTTATCACCCTGCCTAGGAAATGACTCTCTCATTCCCCCCTTTTCTTTTAGGAGAATTATGTTGCCTAGGGAAAAGGGGTGTCGTTCTCATTCCATAACTGCTTCCGAGCTGACAAGGGGCGTTGTCCCTAAATTGGTGAGGCAACATATTCTCCTAATCCTCATAGTGAGGATGTCTGATCCAGGGGCTCCAAGTAATAGTTGGAGTAGGCCTACATCTTCTTTCAACCTACCTTTTCTTAATTTGGAATCTATGAGCTGGTTGACTAAGTTATCTTACCTCTACAGTAAGAACATGTACACACACACTTTTTGGAATAGGAAACAGCAAAGACATGGGACCATGTAGCTCTGAATCAGTTTTATCACACCTGGAGATAGTCTACAGTCCTGAACATGTGAACGTTCATGAGTAGCCAGACATTTTGTTCTCAGAAGAAACGTACCCCTCTGTGATTCTCCATGGTCATCTGAGTCCATATCTGGTCTGGGCAAATCTGCCTGTTTATCACCCTCTTTGGTCCCACAGGAAATGCATTGATGAATAAGTCCTCCATAGAATGTATATGATTTTCCCAGTCTGTTTCCTTTCTAGGGAGACTATATGTACAAGGATCAATATATATATATATGGTTTTTTAGGCAATGCAATTGTCTCAGAACCATAGATATCTTTTTATTTATTTAACTTTAATCATTTTGATCTGTTAGTAACAAAGCACATAGCTATCTCAACAAATTGGTAAATAAAATTATAATATCCATATCTCTAGTTTATTAAAATAAATGCAAGGCTGAGATGTCTTAATATACCAATATATAAAAAAGGAAAGGCATGCACTCTTTAACATTTAGCTCTTTGTAACCTATGGATCTCATTGAACTGATATCATATCTATGTTTCAATTAGCATAAATGTTATGCTAATTGATATAAATCTTTAGTTCAATGTTGAAAAATGCCTTGAACTTGTATTGCTGGTTAAAGCTGACAGGAGTTCAAATTTCTATGTAATTAAATGAAATGCTTTCAGTCTCCACAAGGTAAAACATAGGAGTTATCTGGCCTCCATAAAGGATTCCTACAGAAAATATTTTTGAAAAAATGAAGAAAAGAGAATATTATATTGACAATTAAAAATGCATGAAATCAATGCAGCTTACACATCTGAGTAGATCATCAGGTTAGTTCCATAAAGCTATTCGATTATTTAATATTTTATGTGCATTTCTTTCTCTTCGTTCTTCTTCCACAGAAGAAGATTGTTTTGAGGGGGAAAAAAAAGAACTTGACTTTCTACTAGAACTCAACTTCTGATCTAAGATACTTTGTTTTCAGATGAGTATTCTTAAGTGTATATGTTGTTTTGGTACTTTGAAAGATATATTCAATTCATGGTTAGATATTACAGAGGCTATGTTTGTGTTTCCATGGAAATTGATCATTTAGGTTTAAAAAGGGATTCTTTGCAAAAGGGATTAGCGGTCTTTTTTTTTCTTTTTTTCGTGATTCAACAGAAATAATCAACTAGAGAAAATCACAAGGGCTCATCTTGTTTCAAAGATTGGGGTGAAAAGTGAAAGTGTTAGTCCCTCAGTCCCGTCCCTCTTTACTACCCCATGAGCTATAGCCTGCCAGTCCACGTCCATGGAATTCTCCAGGCAAGAATACTGGAGTCGGTTACCATTCCCTTCATCAAGGGATCTTCCCTACCCAGGGTTTGAACCAGTGTCTCCTGCATCACATATGGTTTCTTTACCATCTGAGCCACCAAGGAAGCCCGAAATAATCAACTTGAGAAAAATCACAAGGACCCAGCATGTTCAATTTCAAAGACCGGGGTAAACTACAACTATTGTGTGACTTAAGTTGTTACCACATTGCTGCTGCTGCTGCCAAGTCACTTCAGTCGTGTCCGACTCTGTGCGACCCCATAGATGGCAGACCACCAGCCTCCCCTGTCCCTGGGATTCTCCACGCAAGAACAGTGGAGTGGGTTGCCATTTCCTTCTCCAATGCATGAAAGTGAAAAGTGAAAGTGAAGTTGCTCAGTCGTGTCAAACTCTTAGCGACCCCACAGACTGCAGCCCACCAGGCTCCTCCATCCATGGGATTTTCCAGGCAAGAGTACTGGAGTGGGGTGCCTTTGCTTTCTCCTGTCACCACATTAGTTCCCTATAAAACCAGCAAATAAGTAGTGCATTGGATTTAAGAGCTAAGTATCCCAGTAAGTCCATGGGTACAGAATAATTGTACAGAGAAGGCACACTAGAAAGGCATATCCATAAAAATGCATGAAAAATTTAAAACAATATTTCAAGACTAGTTAACTGTATTAATAGAATGAAGGAAGCTATAAAATAAAAAATACTAGAAAATTTTAGAAATTGACTGAAAGAAAGACTTGAAAAAATCTTACAGACTCCAAAAGAATGGAAATTAAAGAAAATACATTATACACAAAGATTAAACTAGAAAGACTACAAAAGAAAACATGGCAATATAGTATGCCATAGAAATTTTAAAAATAAACTAGACAGCATAAAAAGATTTCATAGTTATGCAAATAAAATAAATTAGTTTGGGATGGCTAAAAATAAATTTTATATAAAGAAACATTAGGAAAATACCATTGTAAATTCTCTTGAATCTCACTCTTAGTTTTCAGTTGGAGAGCGTGCAATCAGTGTTAAAGCACTAGCTGGAAGCGAGGAAGTTGAAATGCACAATAGTGTTTCCTGCGTTGTTTCAGACTGACGTTACCCCTAAAACACATTTCATTCTCAGCTGGTGTGTGTGCTCATTCGCTCAGTTGTGTCCAACGTTTTGGAACCCCCGGGACTGTAGTCTTCCAGACTCCTTTGTCCATGGGATTTCCCAGGCAAGATTACTGGGGTGAGCTGGCTTTTTCTCCTACAGAGGATCTTCCTGATTTGGGGACTGAACCTGCATCTCCTGCATCTCCAGCTTTGGCAGGCAGATTCTTTAACACTAAGCCACCTGGTAAGTCCAAGCTATGGTCAAACAAATACAAAATATACTCCAAAGTTTTCTATGAGGTCCATATATCAAGCTTACAATTAAAATAATCTAAAATATTTTGAAGACATAAAGCCTTAAAAATATATTTAACCATGAGAAGGAAATCATCTCATGAACAGTAAACAAAATATTTTAGTGCTGTTACTTGTGGGTAAGTTATATACTTAAAAAAAAATAGAACACTACTTACTGTATGGAAATTTTCCAATATATATATATGTAAAAGTAAAGATAAGAGTATAAGATTGCCCATCCAACAGATATCAACACATATATATTCTTGTTTAATATGTACCACACACAAACATTTATTAATCATTTCTATAACAGATTTGAGGATTTTACCATTGCTCATTTTCCTAAGAAAATGCAAACTGCTGAAGTTTCAGGGGGCATCTCTGGTGGCTCAGTGGTAAAGAATGTACCTCCCAATGCAGGACATGCAAGTTCAGTCCCAGATCCAGGAAGATCCCTTGGAGTAGGAAATGGAAACCAACTCCAGTATTCTTGCCTGGGAAATCCCATGACAGAGGAGACAGGTGGGCTATAGTCCATGGGTTTGCAAAGAGTCAGAAACAACTTAGTGGCTGAGCACGAGCATGGGCATTTCAGGAGAAAAATTCAACAGATTCAACCAACTGCAGAAGCATAATGGAAGTTTGGCACTTAACAATGTTGAAATTATATGTACGTTTTGAAGGGAGTAAGGGTATATCAGCTCAGTTCAGGTCAGTCGCTGCTTGTGTCCATCTTTTTTCGACCTCATGGACTGCAGCACACCAGGCTTCCCTGTCGTCACCAACTCCCGGAGCTTATTCAAAGTCAAGTCCACAGAATCAGTGATGCCATCCAACCAGCTCATCCTCTGTCATCCCCTTCTTCTCCTGCCTTCAATCTTTCCAGCATCAGGGTCTTTTCCAATGAGTCAGTTCTTCCTATCAGGTGGCCAAAGTATTGAAGTTTCAGCTTCAGCATCAGTCCTTCCAATGAATATTCAGAACAGATTTCCCTTAGGATTGACTGGTTTGATAGCCTTGCAGTCCAAGGGATTCTCAAGGGTCTTCTCCAACATCATAATTCAAAACATCAATTCTTCGGTTCTCAGCTTTCTTTATGGTCCAACTCTCACATCCATCCATGACTACTGGAAAAACCATAATTTTGACTGGACAGACCTATGTGAGCAAAGTAATGTCTCTGCTTTTTAATATGCTGTCTAGGTTGGTTACAGCTTTTTTTCCAAGGAGCAAGTGCCTTTCAATTTCATGGCTGCAGTCACCATCTGCAGTGATTTTGGAGCCTCCCAAAAATAAAGTCTCTCACTGTTTCCATTGTTACCCCATCTATTTTTCATGAGGTGATGGGACCAGATACCTTGATCTTTTTGAATGTTGAGCTTTAAGCCAGTTTTTTCACTCTCTTCTTTCACTTTCATCAAGGGGTTCTTTAGTCCTTCTTTGCTTTCTGCATAAGGGTGGTGTCATCTGCATATCTGAGGTTATTGATATTTCTCTTGTGCAATCTTGACTCCAGCTTGTGCTTCATCCAGATGTCCTTTCATCATAGGGGACTGGAATGCAAAATTAGGAAGTCAAGAGATACATGGAGTAACAAGTAAGCTTGGCCTTGGAGTACAAATGAAGCAGGGCAAAGGCTAATAGGAGTTTTGCCAAGAGAACACACTGGTCATTGCAAATACCCTCTTCGAACAACACAAGAGGTGACCCTACACATGGACATCAACAGATGGTCCATATCAACATCAGATTTGTTAAATACTTCACAGTTCAAATGGGGAAGCTGTATAAAGTCAGCAAAAACAAGACTGGAAGCTGACTGTGGCCCAGGTCATGAACTCCTTATTGCAAAATTTAATCTTAAATCGAAGAAAGTAGGGAAAACCACTAGACCATTCAGGTATGACCTAAATCAAATCTCTTATGCTTATACAGGGGAAGTGACAAATGGATTCAGGTGATTAGATCTGATAGATAGAGAGTCCAAAGAACTATGAATGGAGGCTCATAATATTGTACAGGGGGTGGTAATCAGTACCATCCCCAAGAAGAAGAAATGCAAAAAGGCAAAATGGCTGCTTGAGGAGGCCTTAAAAAAGCTGAGAAAAGAAAACAGGAGGAAAAGGAGAAAAGGAAAGATATATCCATCTGAATGCAGAGTTTCAAAGAATAAGAAGGAGAGATAAGAAACCGTTCCTCAGTGATCCCTGCAAAGAAAGAGAGCAAAACAATAGAATGGGAAAGACAAGAGATCTCTTCAAGAAAATTAGAGATACTAAGGGAACACTTCATGCAAAGATGGGCACAATAAAAGACAGAAATGGCATGGACCTAACAGAAGCAGAAGATATTAAGAAGAGGTGGCAAGAATACACAATTCAGTTCAGTTCAGTCGCTTAGTCGTGTCTGACTCTTTGTGACCCCATGAATCCCAGCATGCCAGGCCTCCCTGTCCATCACCAGCTCCCGGAGTTTACTCAAACTCATGCCCATCGAGTAGGTGATGCCATCCAGCCATCTCATCCTCTGTCTCCCCCTTACCCTCCTGCCCCCAATCCCTCCCAGCATCAGGGTCTTTTCCAATGAGTCAACTCTTCACATGAGGTGGCCGAAGTACTGGAGTTTCAGCTTCAACATCAGTCCTTCCAATGAACACCCAGGACTGATCTCCTTTAGGATGGACTGGTTGGATCTCCTTGAAGTCCAAGGGACTCTCAAGAGTCTTCTCCAACACCACAGTTCAAAAGCATCAATTTTTTGGCACTCAGCTTTCTTCACAGTCCAACTCTCACATCCATACACGACCACTGGAAAAACCATAGCCTTGACCAGACTGACCTTTGTTGGCAAAGTAATGTCTCTGTTTTTTAATATGCTATCTAGGTTGGTCATAACTTTCCTTCCAAGGAGTAAGCGTCTTTTAATTTCATGGCTGCAGTCACCATCTGCAGCGATTTTGGAGACCAAAAAAATGAAGTCTGACACTGTTTCCACTGTGTCCCCATCTATTTCCCATGAGGTGATGGGACCAGATGCCATGATCTTAGTTTTCTGAATGTTGAGTTTTAAGCCAACTTTTTCACTCTCCTCTTTCACTTTCATCAAGAGGCTTTGTAGTTCCTCTTCACTCTCTGCCATAAGGGTGGTATCATCTGCATATCTGAGGTTATTGATATTTCTCCCGGCAATCTTGATTCCAGCTTGTGCTTCTTCTAACCCAGCGTTTCTCATGATGTACTCTGCATATAAGTTAAATAAGCAGGGTGACAATATACAGCCTTGATTCACTCCTTTTCCTATTTGGAACCAGTCTGTTGTTCCATGTCCAGTTATAACTGTTGCTTCCTGACCTGCATACAGGTTTTTCAAGAGGCAAGTCAGGTGGTCTGGTATTCTGATCTCCTTCAGAATTTTCCACAGTTTATTGTGATCCACACAGTTGAAGGCTTTGGCGTAATCAATAAAGCAGAAATAGATGTTTTTCTGAAACTCTTTTGCTTTTTCCATGATCCAGCTGATATTGACAATTGGATCTCTAGTTCCTCAGCCTTTTCTAAAACCAGCTTGAACATCTGGAAGTTCTCGGTTCACGTATTGCTGAAGCCTGGCTTGGAGAATTTTTAGGATTACCTTACTAGCGTGCGAGATGACTGCAATTGTGCAGTAGTTTGAGCATTCTTTGGGATTGCCTTTCTTAGGCATTGGAATGAAAACTGACTTTTCCCAGTCCTGTGGCCACTGCTGAGTTTTCCAAATTTGCTGGCATATTGAGTGCAGCACTTTCACAGCATCATCTTTCAGGATTTGAAATAGCTCAATTGGAATTCCATCACATCCACTAGCTTGTTCATAGTGATGATTTCTCAGGCCCACTTGACTTCACATTCCAGGATGTCTGGCTCTAGGTCAGTGATCATACCACTCTGATTATCTGGGTCATGAAGATCTTTTTGTACAGTCCTTCTGTGTATTCTTGCCACCTCTTCTTAGTATCTTCTGCTTCTGTTAGGTCTATACCATTTCGGTCCTTTATCAAACCCATCTTTGCCTGAAATGTTCCCTTGATATCTCTAATTTTCTTGAAGAGATCTCTAGTCTTTCCCAGTCTCTTGTTTTCCTCTATTTCTTTGCATTGATCACTGAGGAAGGCTTTCTTATCTCTCCTGGCTATTCTTTGGAACTCTGCATTCAAATGGGAATATCTTTCCTTTTCTCCTTTGCTTTTCACTTCTCTTCTTTTCACAGCTATTTGTAAGGCCTCCTCAGACAACCGTTTTGCCTTTTTGCATTTCTTTTCCATGGGGATGGTCTTGATCCCTGTCTCCTGTACAATGTCACAAACCTCCGTCCATAGTTCATCAGGCTCTCTGTCTATCAGATCTAGTCCCTTAAATCTATTTCTCACTTACACTGTATAGTCATAAGAGATTTGATTTAAGTCATACCTGAATGGTCTAGTGATTTTCCCTACTTTCTTCAGTTTAAGTCTTAATTTGGCAATAAGGAGTTCATTATCTGAGCCACAGTCAGCTCCTGGTCTTGTTTTTGATGACTATATAGAGCTTGTCCATCTTTGGCTGCAAAGAATATAATCAATCTGATTTCGGTGTTGGCCATCTGGTGATGTCCATGTGTAGAGTCTTCCCTTGTGTTGTTGGATGAGGGTGTTTGCTATGACCAGTGCATTCTCTTGGCAAAACTCTATTAGCCTTTGCCCTGCTTCATTCTGTACTTCAAGGCCAAATTTGCCTGTTACTCTAGGTGTTTCTTGACTTCCTATTTTTGCATTCCAGTCCCCTATAAAGAAAAGGACATCTTTTTTGGGTGTTAGTTCTAAAAGGTCCTATAGGTCTTCATAGAACCATTCAACTTCAGCTTCTTCAGCGTTACTGGTTGGGGCATAGGCTTGGATTACCGTGATATTGAACACAGTACGATACAAAAGAGATCTTAATGGTGCAGACAACCATGACAGTGTGATCACTCACCTAGCGCCAGATATCCTAGTGTTTGAACTCAAGTGGGCCTTAGGAAGCATGAACTATGACCAAAACTAGTGGAGGTGATGGAATTCCACTTGAGCTATTTCAAATCCTTAAAGATGATGCTGTGAAACTGCTGCACTCAATATACCAGCAAATTTGGAAAACTCAGCAGTGGCCACAAGACTGGAGAAAGTCAGTTTTCATTCCGGTTCCAAAGAAAGGCAGTGCCAAAAATATTCAAACTACCACAAAATTGCACTTATCTCACATGCTAGGAAAGTAATGCTCAAAATTCTGCAAGTTAAGCTTCAATATTACATGAACTGAGAACTTCCAGATGTTCAAGCTGGTTTTAGAAAAGGCAGAGGAACCAGAGATCAAATTGTGAACATCCATTAGATCATCAAAAATGCAAGTGAATTCCAGAGGAACAACTGCTTCTGCTTCATTGACTTCACTAAAGCCTTTGACAAAAAACTGTGGAAAATTCTTAGAGATGGGAATGTCAGAGCACCTTATCTGACTCCTGAGACATTTGTATGCAAGTCAAGAAGCAACAGTTAGAACCAGACATGAAACATTGGACTGATTCCAAATTGGGAAAGGAGTAGTCAAGGCTGTATATTGTCACCTTGCTTATTTAACTTAAATGCAGAGTATGTCATGGGAAATGGTGGGCTGGATGAAGGACAAGCTGAAGGTGAAGCTTCAGTATTTTAGCCACCTGTTGGGAAGAACTGACTCATTGGAAAGTATCCTGATGCTGGGAAAGATTGAAGGCAGGAGGAGAAGGGGACAACAGAGGAGGAGCTGGTTGGATGGCATCACTGACTGAACTGAACTGATAATACAAATATCAATAGAATGTGAAATTAGGGGAAGGAAAGGAAGCAAACCTATATTTACTTTATATTTGGGCTTATAGTACATTGTTGTTTTTCAGTCGCTCAGTCATGTCTGACTCTTTGTGACCCCATGGACTCAGCATGCCAGGCTCCTTGTCCTTCACCATCTCCTAGAACTTGCTCAAACTCATGTCCATTGAGTTGATGATGCCATTCAATCATCTCGCCCTCTGTTGTCCCCTTCTCCTCCTGCCTTCACTCTTTTTAAGAATCAGGGTCTTTTCTAATAAGTCATCTCTTTGCATCAGGTGGCCTAAGTATTGTAGCTTCTGCACATTGCATTAGTTCTACTGCAGTACATTAGTAAGCCTGTAAATAAATAAGGCATATAAGATGTTTTGGTTTTGTTATAATAATAAAACAATAAATTGGATTCTTATTGAATTACCAGGCTTTAATTGCTAATGATGACTAAATGGTATAATCAATAGTTTGATTGCTACGTGTTATAATTACATGACTCAGTTGGAAAATAGAGTGTCTTGATAAAAAAAAAACAAAAAACTATCCTTTAATTTCATATAGTGACTGATTCTATTATTACCACAGTCTACCTTTGCTATTTTCAGTACTATTTATTTCATCATTTAAATTTTAAAATGACCCAATTGTCTGTCAAGCTATATAAAAGTTTCAGGTCCTGCTAATCCCAACAAGATCTTCCTAAGCTTCTTGAAATTTTGGGGTAAACATGAGATGCTAAAGTTTGAGGAAAAACATTCTACTAGATTGCTCAAGTCCAGAAACATATCATCAGATTGCAGCCTTGACAATAATGAAATTAAATATGTGGTTTGAATGGGGCATAGAAATAGATATCTTGGTTAACTGTGCCTGGGTTTCAAACACCAAAAAAGTGATGTAGAAATAGTATACAGATATACTATATATAATAGATATATTATAATCAATGCCAAAAATGAATAAAAATCCGGAGTTCTTGGTTTAACTCCATATTACTATAGACTCAAGATGATTGAGATAAAAACATATACAGGTTTTCTGTAAAGAATTGTTGTGGCAGAAGCTGTCAGCACCATACTCACATCCTTTGACTTTTACATTCTAGTGATCCCTGTCCAGTTTCCAAGAGTCAGTATCTGGATGTCTTTGCCTGATAAATTGTTTTGTTCACTGGTGCCTGATTTATGTTCATAAACAGTATGCTTATAATGTTGACAAAATAATGACCACCATCCCAAGACTCTGCTCCAATAGATGTCAAACAACAACTAACAAGTTAATGAATAAATCATTCTATTGCAGGTGGAATTACTTTTTAGCCAAGTGTGTCTGAACTGGATTTCAGTGTTCTTTAGTGACATTAAGCTCCAGTGAGTGACAAATGACATTCATTGGTAATGCACAGATTACTGTGTGCCCTCTAGTTTGTGCAAAACTTCCTTATTTTATACCAATGTTTCCTAGAATTTGTTATTAAATAAATTACTTCTACTTGAAACCTTGCTTTGCAGTATTACTTAGAGATTTTAAACCAAGACAACTAGTAACGGACATTGTCCTAGGAAGCAGATCCTCAGGACTGTAGTTTTGGCTGTCACATTGGCCCAATGGTAAGTCGGGTCCCTCTGCTGATTTTAAGTATGGTGGTGTATAGCATCACAGTGCCTAAGACTATCAGGCATCATGGATTGGGATGGCATATGACTGGAAGCCTTTCCTGGTCGAAACAATATCCATAGTGCTTGGGATGCTTAAAAGTAAGTATAAGGACTGTAGAGTGCTTTGACTGTTGCAAAGGGTCACTGTGCAAATAACAGGCCTAGGCTGGGTAAATATGAATTTATGGATGGGGGTGAAAGTTAGAAGGCCTCTGTGGCAAGGTGCTCATTTCCTTGAGCCAGGAGAAAACTGTGCTCATAAAATCCCTGGATTTGATTGTGCAGATTCCCTGGTGGCTAATATGGTAAAGAATGTGGCCGCAATGTGGTAGACCTGGGTTCAATCCCCAGGTTAGGAAGATCCACTGGAGAAGTGAATGGCTATCCACTTCAGTATTCTTGCCTGGAGAATTTCATTGGCAGAGGAGCCTGGCAGGTTACAGTCCAAGTGGTCGCAAAGAGTCAGACACAACTTAGCAACTAACACTTTCACTTTAAAGCCAAAAAAAAAAAAAAAAAGGAAGGATAAATACACAGCAGCATATGCTTCATGCTAGAGTGGAGGTCTGATAGGGAAGTTAGAGAAGCCTGAAACCAGAATGCTGGTATAAGGGTGCATGTACTTCAATCCGCCAAACTCCAGACTTTCTTTGGTCCTTACAACTCCTGTCCATAACACCATAGTCATTGTCACCAAGTTCCCTGTACTCATTGTCTGTGACTAAAGAAATACTTCTTTCTCTTTTGCTAGGGGTGGCAGAATGGAAGACACACAGTATTTGTCTCAGAAGTCAATATTTTATATATTTAAAAATCTGCTCCAATTTCACATTGACAATCAATTAGGGAAGGGTGAATCAGTTGAATCAATTAAAGGAATAGTGTCTCTACTTCAGAAGGAAGGAAACTGGTCCTCAGAATAACTTTAGAACCTAGAAATGTAGACTAGCAAAAGTTAGAGGAAATGTGTAGGGATGTGACTCAACAGTAAGGAACCAGGGAAGCCTAGAATGTAAACTGAGAGTACAAGAACACTGATGTAAAAGCTTGCTACTATAATTCAGGCAACTCAGGGTATAAAATTCTGAAAAGCTAGTTCAAAAAAGCTCCTCTGGATGGGGAGAGGGTGAAAGGTGGCTTAAGGCATTAGACATTTGGTTCTCAGAGTTTTGGAGTCTGAGGGAAGTCCAAAATCAAGGTATGGACCAATTTGGTTCCTGGTGAGAACCTTCTTCCTGGCTTGAAAGCAACTGTCTTCTTACTGTGTCCTCAAATCTATGTCTCCATTCAGAAGATCCTTGGGTTCAGAAGATCCTCTGGATAAGGGAATGGCAACCCATTTCAGTATACTTGCCTAGAGAATTCCATGGACAGAGGAGCCTGGTGGGCTACAGTCCATAGGGTCAAAAATAGTTAGATATGACTAAGTAACTAACCAGTTTCTTTGGGGCTTGTCTGGTGATTTAGACAGTAAAGAATCTGCCTGAAGGGCAGGAGACCCAAGGTCGATCTGATCCCTGGGTTGGGAAGATCCCCTGGAGAAGGGAATGGCTACTCACTTCACTATGTCAGTATGACTCCCCTGACCTCTTCATGCCTTCATGTAATCGTAATTAATTTCCTAAGGCCCCATCTCTAAATACCATCCATTGGAGCTTAGAGCTTCAATTAACTGGGGAGGGGTTACAATTCTTCAATTAACAGTGCTTAATGGTTCTTGACATTGTACAGGAGACAGGGATCAAGATCATCCCCATGGAAAAGAAATGCAAAAAGGCAAAATGTTTGCCTGAGGAGGCCTTACAAATAGCTGTGAAATGAAGAGAAGCTAAAAGCAAGGGAGAAAAGGAAAGATATTCCCATTTGAATGCAGAGTTCCAAAGAATAGCCAGGAGAGGTAAGAAAGCCTTCCTCAGCGATCAATGCAAAGAAATAGAGGAAAACAACAGATTGGGAAAGACTAGAGATCTCTTCAAGAAAATTAGAGATACCAAGGGAACATTTCATGCAAAAATGGGTTCGATAAAAGACAGAAATGGTATGGACCTAACAGAAGCAGAAGATACTAAGAAGAGGTGGCAAGAATACACAGAAGGACTGTACAAAAAAGATCTTCACAACCCAGATAATCACAATGGTGTGATCACTCACCTAGAGCCAGACATCCTGGAATGTGAAGTCAAGCATCACTATGAATAAAGCTAGTGGATGTGATGGAATTCCAGTTGAGCTATTTCAAATCCTGAAAGATGATGCTGTGAAAATGCTGCACTCAATATGCCAGCAAATTTGGAAAACTCAGCAGTGGCCACAGAACTGGAAAAGGTCAGTTTTCATTTCAATCCCTAAGAAAGGCAATCCCAAAGGATGTTCAAACTACCGCAAAATTGCACTCATCTCACACGCTAGTAAAGTAATGCTCAAGCTTCTCCAAGCCAGGCTTCAGCAATATGTGAACCGAGAACTTCCAGATGTTCAAGCTGGTTTTAGAAAAGGCTGAGGAACCAGAGATCAAATTGCCAATATCCGCTGGATCATCGAAAAAGCAAAAGAGTTTCAGAAAAACATCTATTTCTGCTTTATTGACTACGCCAAAGCCTTCAACTGTGCGGATCACAATAAACTGTGGAAAATTCTGAAGGAGATCAGAATACCAGACCACCTGACCTGCCTCTTGAGAAACCTGTATTCAGGTTAGGAAGCAACAGTTAGAATTGGACATGGAAAAACAGACTGGTTCCAAATAGGAAAAGGAGTATGTCAAGGCTGTATATTGCCACCCTGCTTATTTAACTTATATGCAGAGTACATCATGAGAAACGCTGGGCTGGAAGAAGCACAAGCTGGAATCAAGATTGCTGGGAGAAATATCAATAACTTCAGATATGCAGTTGACACCACCCTTATGGCAGAGAGTGAAGAGGAACTAAAAAGCCTCTTGATGAAAGTGAAAGAGGAGAGTGAAAAAGTTGGCTTAAAGGTTAACATTCAGAAAACTAAGATCATGGCATCTGGTCCCATCACCTCATGGGAAATAGATGGGGAGACAGTGGAAACAGTGTCAGACTTCATTTTTCTGGGCTCCAAAATCACTGCAGATGGTGACTGCAGCCATGAAATTAAAAGACGCTTATTCCTTGAATTGATGCTTTTGAACTGTGGTGTTGGAGAAGACTCTTGAGAGTCCCTTGGACTTCAAGGAGATCCAACCAGTCCATCCTGAAGGAGATCAGTCCTGGGTGTTCATTGGAAGGACTGATGCTGAAGCTGAAACTCCACTACTTTGGCCACCTCATGCAAAGGGTTGACTCATTGGAAAAGACCCTGATGCTAGGAGGGATTGGGGACAGGAGGAGAAGGGGACGACAGAGGATGAGATGGCTGGATGGCGTCACCGACTCGATAGGCATGAGTTTGAGTAAACTCTGGGAGTTTGTGATGCACAGGGAGGCCTGGCGTGCTGCGATTCATGGGGTCACAAAGAGTCGGACATGACTGGAGCAATGAACTGAATAATAGAAGAAAAAACAATAGGAGAAGGACTAAAGATTTCTTCAAGAAAACTGGAAACATCAAATGATCATTCCACCCCAAAGATGGGCACAATAAAGATAAAAATGGTACAGACATAGTAGATACTAAAGGGATCAAGATGAGTTGCAAAAAATACATGGAAGAACTATATTAAAAAAAAAAAAAAAGTCTTAATGAACTGGATTACTACAATGGTGTGGTTAACCATCCAGAGCCAGATATTTTGGAGTGCAAAGTCAAGTGGGCCTTAAGAAACACTGCTGTTAGTAAAGCTAGCAGATGCAATGAAATTCCAGCAGAACTATTCAGATCCCTAAAGGATAATGCCGTCAAGGTTTTGTGTTCATTATGCCAGAAAATCTGGAAGACCCAGCAGTGGCTACAGGACTGGAAAAAGTCAATCTTCATCTCAATTCCCAAGAAGGGTAGTACCAAAGAATATGCTAACATCAGATAATTATACTCATCTTCCATGCTAGTAAGGTCATGCTTAAAATCTTGCATGCTAGGCTTCAGCATTATGCAAACCAAGAACTTCCAGACGTCCAAGCTGAGTTTAGAAAAGAAAGAGAAACCAGAGATCAAATTGCTAACAATTGCTGGATTATAGAAAAAGCAAGGGAATTTCAGAAAAAAAAGAAAATCATCTATCTCTGTTTTATCAACAGAGATAAAGCCTTTGACTCTGGATCATGAGAAACTGTGGAAAGCTTTTAGAGAGATGGAACTACCACACCATCTTACCTGTCTCCTGAGAAACCTGTATGCACGTCAATAAGCAACAGTTAGAACCCTATATGGAACAACTGATTGGTTCAAGATCAAGAAAGATGACAGGACAGTCTGCTGTTACCCTGGTTCTTTAAACTGTACACTGAGCACATCATGAGAAATAAAGGACTGCATGAGTAACAAGCTGGATTCAAGGTAGGCAGGAGAAACATCAACAACCTCAGATATGCAGATGATACCACTCTAAAGGCAGAAAGGGTAGAGGAATTAAAGAGCTTCTTGATGAGAGTGAGGGAGGAGAGTGAAAGAGTTGGCTTAAGACTAAATGTTAAAAATCTAAGATCATGGCATCTGGCCCTATTATTGCATGGCAAATAGAAGGGGAATATGTGGAAGTAGAGACAGATTTCCTCTTCTCAGGCTCCAAAATCACTGCGGACAGTGACTGCAGCCATGAAATCAGAAGACAATTGCTTCTTGACAGGGAAGTGATTACAAACCTAGACAACATGTTGAAAAGCAGAGATGTTACTCTGTGGACAAAGGTCTGTATAGTCAAGGCTATGGTCTTCTCAGTGGTCACGTACAGTTGTGAGAGCTGGACCATAAAGAAGGCTGAGCACCAAAGAACTGATTCCTTCAAGCTAGGGTGCTGGAAATGACTCCTGAGAGTCCCTTGGACTGCAAGGAGATAAAACCAGCCAATCCTAAGGGAGATCAACCTTGAGTGTTCACTGGAAGAACTAATGCTGAAGCTCCAGTATTTTGGTCATTTGATGCAAATAGATGACTCATTGAAAAAGTCCACGAAGCTGGGAAAGATTGAGAGCAGGAGAAGAGGGCATCAGAGAATGAGATGGCTGGACAGCATCACTAATGCAATGAACATGAACTTGGGTAAAACTCTGGGAGATGGGGAGGGACAGGGAGCCTGGAATGCTGCAGCTCATGGGATCACAAAGAATCAGACATGACTGGGTGACTGAACAGCAATGACACAGTTCAGTCCACAGCACCTGTTATTTCTCCTCTAGTCAACTCACCAGCAAGTATCTGTGTTGCTTCCAACCCCCACCTGCCTGCCAGACACACCCCTTCTTTCTTCTGCCCACTCCTCCTCAGGTAGAAAGCCTTGACCCCATATCCCTCTGCCCAATCCTGGTCAGCTTTTCTTTATATCAATATTATGGGACCTGTTGATATTAATCATCTTATAACAAATCAATTGTTATATGGACTGATATTAATCAATCCTTGTAACAAGTTGTCAAGATGTTTTCTGGCATAAGATGAAATTTTCAGAAATTATTATACTTAAAAATATTCATTTAATGTTTGATATATTAGGATGCTATTGCTATAATTTGGAATGGTTTGATAATGAAGATTTTTTAAAAAAACATGTTGATTATTGTTCTTCTTCCATAAATGTTTATGTCATGAGAAACAAGGTTTAGTAACAGACTATAGTAGTTCACTTTCTCCCTCCTCAAAGAGTCTGAAGGAATGAGTGAGTTGAACAGATGGACATCTTGGTAAATTAATAACATTTGCTAAAGGAACAATACAGGAGAGTTCTTATCTTTACCAAAATATATTCAATCTGTTTAAATAGTTAATACACTTGCAATTCATGGTGTATCTACTGTAATAACTGAAATGGGTATGAATGAGATTGTTTTGGTGTGAATAGTATCTTATTTCTAATTTATGTGCTGGCTATATGGATGCAGTCAGTTTGTAAAATTTTGGCCAGTTGTACACTTTTTTGTCTATTGTACATTAATATTATAACTTAATAAGTTTATTTAAAGAGTTTTTTTTTAATTTCTGAGAGATTTTTTAGTTACAAGCATTTTGACTTTCCCTTACTCATCTTCTCATTTATCCATCCATTCATTTAACATGATTGTTCAGTACTTACTGTGTCTTCCAGACATTTGTGAAAAGCCTAGAACAAGAGAGAAAATTGTACACTGCTTTCCTGGAGCTTACCTTCTACTAGAGATGAACAATACAATAAATGAATATGGTGAGGAGGGATAAATAGGGAGATTGGGATTGACATATATACATTAATATATATATATATATAATATATAATATATATATATATAAAATAGATAACTAATAATGAGCTACTGTATAGCACAGTGAACCCTACTCAACCCTGGTATGGTCTATATGGAAAAATAAAAAAGAGTGAATATATACATATGCATAACTGATTCTGTTTGCTGTACACCTGAATCTAACACAATAATGTACATCAACTATGCTGTTGTTATTGTTGTTGTTGTTCAGTCACATCTGACTCTTTATGACCCCATGGACTGCAGCACACCAGGCTTCCCTGTCCTTCACTATCTCCGGGAGTTTGCTCAAAGTCATGTCCATCTGTTCAGTGTTGTTATCATCCTCTGCCGCCCCCTTCTCCTTTAGTCTTCAGTCTTTCCCAGCATCAGGGTCTTTTCCAACGAGTCAGTTCTTTGCAGCAAGTGGCATCAGCTCTGACTGTCTAGACACATATTCAAGTATTTAACAGAGCGAGTTTGGGAAGTTTTCTCTATGAGGTGAACTTGGTTGTGAATCTTGGCTTATGAGAAGGTTCCAGCAATGGGAAAGGCCAAGAAAAGGATTTTTTAATTGAAGGAAAAGGCCTTAAAGTGATAAACTTCTTGGCAGGTATTTAGCATAGAGAAAAATTCAACATGATGGATTGTGTTAGGATATCTGTATTAAATGAGGAGTAGAGAAATGTGTTGGCCAAGGCCCAATGGGTCATGGTAAAATATTCTAAGTCCAAGAAAAGAAAAATATGAGGGGTTAGGAATATTCACGTTGGAACTTTTTTATTGAAAAATAGTCCTTATTCAAAACCATGAATAATTTTTTCCTTGTGTTAGGGCAGTCCCCAAGTTAGGTTAAAATTTTTCAGTGATGCACTTTTTATCAGATTAAAAATAATCTACTGAAACAACCACTCTCTAAAATTGATGACTGTCTTACAAAAAATATCCATATTATGACATACAGTTGCCATAACATTTCTGAATTGGTGAAGAAATTCTTGAAAAAAAATTTCTTAGATAATGGAAAACACTGAAGTTGAGGGCATTTTGTACTCCAAATTCTCATTAACAAGTTACTACTTAGAGCTTTAGTACAAAGCAACAGAAAAGTATTGATCATATTCATGGCAATTAGCTTTGATACAGATTATGGTGTTGAATTTATGCAATACACAAAAGGAAAAGAAAGATAAAGAGGGGAGAGAGAGGATGGAAGGAAGAAGTCATAAAGAGGAAAGGGAGGAAGGGAAGGAAAGAAAGAAAAGAAAAGAAAGAAAGAAAGGAAAAAAGAAAGCTAGAAAGAAAATTGATTTATTTGAAAAATGTTAAAGAAAATTTTTTAGCTTAGTTGGTGTTGGGCATCACTGACTCAATGGACATGAATTTGAGCAAACTGTGGAAGATATTGAAGGACAGAGGAGCCTGTGGGCTACAGTCCATGGGGGTCATAAAAAGTTGAACACAACATAGCAACTGAACAACAAATTTACAAACAGCCCACAACAATATATTGAACATTCATTTCAATGCAATGGACATCATTCTAAGAGACTCTCATACTCTAAATAGACCATGGATAAGTAAGTCTCTGTCTGTGTCTAATACAAACTTCTGATTTTAAATGAGCCCTGAGCACAATCTATTACTCTTAAATAATGTAAATATGAAATAGCAACTTAAAATAAAGCAATAATATTTTATTAACATGTACATAGAACACATACATAAAATATGTGTTTGTGTATATATTTTTAATCTCAAAAAATAAATATATGTCATATTCTCTAATGGAAAATGCTCAATGATCTTTGGCTGTCTGCCTGTCTGGGTGTCAATAATCATATATTTCCTGAAAAGTCTTAGCATCCTGAAAAAATAAATAGCAGAGAAATGAAGACTCCCATCAGATAGCTCAGTTTCTCATTTTCCCTCTTTTTGTCTTATATCTTGTTTTTTAAATCCATCTTCTCTACTCTTCTATGGTCAAACATGTATTTCATATGTATTTAAATATTTACATTACACAAAAGTTTTACTCATATATATTGTTGTCCACTGCTCCATAAATGTCATTAGATGTATTTATATAGGGCTCACCATGTGTCATTTTTTGGTTATTAAGCTGTAATGCAATATGCAAATCTGTTCCCTCAATATGAGTTGCTGCTATAGCCATTAACTGGCTTTCAGCCCAAGAATAAAGGTCAGGTAATGCAGTCATTCAACTTCAGGATATAATGTTGACAGGGATGTAGTCTGTAAAACAGCTGTTCTTCAACCATTCTAAAGCATAATACACTTTTCCCTAAATAGTTACTAAGGAGAAATTAAACTGGGCAAACCAGATGCAGTAATCTCAAGAGTTACTTAGATTTTTTATTGTTGACTCTGAGGAACCACATTATGGCCTAGTAATTGTAACAATGAAATATTAAAGAGCATTTTTTGGTGCAAAACATAAAGATGACTCTCACTAAGACAAGGATGGAAAACCTATTAATATCTTCTAATTTTTCCCCACTGAAATGATACATGAGATATATAACTGAGAAGAAAATCTGAATAATTAATTTTTAAAACAAAATAAGGTTCTTCATCAGAGAATACATCTTAGAAATATTACAAAATTAATCAAAATGAAGGCAGATCAAACTAACATGTGATTTTCTGCATGCACTGGAAGTTAGTGAAACATTTCTTAGCAAAATTAGTAAACTCAGAATGTCAATGGCTAGAGGTTAAGGCTCAGAGTTGGGGCTCATTATGACCCTCTCAGCACCTCTAGAAAGGATGTCCAGACTGCAGGGTTGATACATTTGTGATATATGAAAACTGAGGGTAGCCGTGGTGCTAAAAAGCTGCAGAGGGGGTTTGCGGGTGGGATGGTAGGCTTGATACTGGCTAGTACACTCATGATAAGCAAAAAATGGCAGCTCTACCCAAACCAACCCATATCCTTCATAATACCAAGGGCAATAAGCTCTTTAACAAAGAAAACATACTCATTGTGGTGACTTCCTTCTTTCTAGCAAGCTGATGGATACATGCAATGTTATAGCTTTCTTCTTTGGCCTATACCTAGAAAGTAGGGATCGGCACAATGGCCAAGGAAGAGTGCTGAATTATTGAAAGTGAAAGTGAGAGTGTTAGTTGCTCAGTTGTGTCCAACTCTTTGCGACCCTAGGCTCCTCTGTCCATGGGATTTTCCAGGCAAGAATACTGGAGTGGGTTGCCATTTCCTTCTCCATGATATCTTTCTGATCCAGTGATTGAATCCATGTCTCTTGCATCTCCTGCATTGGCAGGTGGATTATTTACCACTAGCACAAACTGTGAAGTGCAATTTCTCATATATAAACAAACAGAGAAATTTAGATACAATCACATTACCTAAGATGATCAAACTAGAAAATAACAAAGTTGGGGTTCAAACATTAAAATGTATGAATCCAAAGCCAGTGCTGTTAACAAAGATGTTCTATAGTTTGTGTGGTACAGAATTATGTTGCTAGTTTCAAATAAAATTACACAAATAATAAATGGTAACATTTACCAATGCACTTTGATGAAAAAAGTAAAAGTGAAAGTCCCTCAGTTGTGATCAACTCTTTGCGACCACATGAACTATACAGTCCATGGAATTGTCCATGCCAGAATACTGGAGTGGGTAGCCTTTCTCTTCTCCAGGGGGTCTTCCCAACCCAGGGATCAAACCCAGGTCTCTCTCATTGCAGGCAGATTCTTTACCAGCTGAGCCACAAGGGAAGCCCAACAATGCTAGAGTGGGTAGCCTACTCCTCTCCAGTGGATCTTTCCCACCCAGGGATCAAACCAGGGTCTCCTGCATTGCAGATGGATTCTTTACCAACTGAGCTATCAGAAAAGAGTAAGCAAAATAGTATTAATAATAAATGGAATCCAGCACTAAATGAAATAAGCAGTGTGGCCTGCCAATGCAGGAGATGCAGGAGACTTCGCAACTGAACAAGCTGTTTGTCAAGGAGTCAAGGTTTTCTCATTTTAATATCCATCTTGATATAAATAAATATAAATATATAGATGTATGTATTTGTACTTTGTATTTGCTTGTAAACATACAAATTTGCAGGTATGAACATATTTTTAGTGTTCAGTATTTGATTTTGTTCTTTTTTCATTTTAAACAATTCTGAATGATAATTTTGCTCATATTATGGCATTTGTTCATAGCTTTCATTTGCCAGTGTTTATTGTATCATTATCAACATACACTTGTGCAAGGTTTCTGTTCAGTTCAGTTGCTCAGTCGTGTCCATGTACCTCAGTTTTAATAAACCCATGTTCTATGGGCCTTCCTCAACATCAGCTGGCTGGTCACATATTCACAGTAATTTTGAAAAGTGACATGATGTAAGACTACCCCATTATCTGAGTCAGTGATCTGGTTCCCCCATTATATTTCCATTCTGGTCCTTGCTCAGTAAAAACTATTGCTCCTCACTGCCTCCTACTGCAGTAATGTTAACTATAAAGCCCTCTCTTCACCACTAATTCACCTTCATTTATGCTTTAAAATACTCTTTTGAATATTCATAAGGATTGCAGATAATTACCCATTTTTTCATTGTTAATTTTTTAAATTTATGAATGGATTTATATTTTATGCATTTCATTCAGCCAATTATTTATTATTATAGGTTCAGTTTTTTGTGACAATGATGCTATTCCTTACACAATAAAATAATTTATATGTGTTTTCTACTAGGAAATTTTTAACATATTTCCTTTTTAAAAACTCTAAAATATTTGGAATTTAGTTTCAAAAATGATGTGAAGAAGAGATATGAACTATTTTTCTTTTAAATCCCTTGCTGACTGATTTAAAAATACATTTTTCATGCAATAAAATCCTATACAAGTGTCTCTTTATATATTGGCTATTTCTATATTTATTTATTCTTTGTTCCCTATGAAGAAATATGTCAGTTTTAACTACTACAGTTTTGTAGCATAATCAAATGAAATACAGTATAAACACTTTTCAAAAATGCTTTAGATTTTCTCATATTTTCTTTCCCATGTAATTAAAAATTAATTTGCCAATTTACCACTCAAAGGGGAATGTTGACACTTTTCTTTTTAACTACATGAAATTTATAAATTATTTTGGCCTGTTTTATGAGGTTTATATCACCATTTATTCTTATTTTAATAGTGAGAATTTTAATGGTTTTCTTTATATATACTTTTCTAATTTTTAAGAAAGTCTATTTATTTCTATGTAATTTAAAGTTTTATAATTTTTGTGACTGGGATTTGTTTTTCATTATATTTCCTAATTGGTAATTTCTATTATATATTCAAGCTATTGATTTTTGCTTAGTTTTTTAAAAAAACAATGTCCTTATTGAAATCCAGGTAATGAAATAAATTTTTACTTTTTCCAATGCTGATAAACTTCATTCAACACAATTTTTTATTTCAATATGTACAGCTATAATCAAAGCATAAAAAATAACTTTTGAAAATGTAACATGGTTACTTATATCTAAAATTATGTTTCTATATATATTTTAGATATGGATATTTATTTTTAATTTTATATTTCTAATCATATTAAATAAATATCATTTAGTTCATCTGTTAGTTTTATTTTTAAATTTTATCTACAGCACATTTGATAAAAATAACCTATTTTTAATGTTAAAACATTAACTTGATGAAATTAAAGTGATTCCTAGTAGTGAAGGCTCCTGGTATTCTTGAAACAATACTATTCAGGACACATTGCTTGATAGGTGAAATAGGAGAGTGAAAAATCTAGCTTAAAACTCAACATTCAAAAAACTAAGATCCTGGCATCTGATCCCATCACTTCATGGCAAGTAGATGGGAGTGGGGAGTGGTAACAGTGACAGACTTTATTTTCTTGAGCTCCAAAATCACTGTGGACAGTGACTGCAGCCATGAAATTTAGAAACTCACTCCCTGGAAGAAATGAAAGTTGCTCGCTCAGTCATGTCTGACATATCTGTGATTATTTGTAATAGTAACGGTAATAATTATACAGTCCATGGAATTCTCCAGGCCAGCATACTGGAGTGGGTAGACTTTCTCTTCTTCAGGGGATCTTCCCAACCCAGGGATCAAACCCAGGTCTACTGCATTTCAGGCAGTTACTTCACCAGCTGAGTCATAAGGGAAGCCCTCCTTGGAAGAAAAGCTATGACAAAAGTAGACAGCATATTCAGTATATTCAAAAGCAGAGACATCACTGCCGACAAAGGTCTGTATAGTCAAAGCTTTATTTTTTCCAGTAGTCATGTAAAGGTGTGAGTTGGACCATAAAGAAGCCTAACTGTCTAAGAATTGATGATTTTGAACTATGGTGTTGAAGAAGACTCTTGAAAATCCCTTAGACTGTAAGGAGATAAGACCAGTCAATTCTAAAAGAAATCAACCATGAATATTCGTGGGAAGGACTGATGCTGAAGCTGAAGCTCTAATACTTTGGCCACCTGCTACAGAGAGCTTAATCTTTGGAAAAGACCCTGATGCTGGGAAAGATTGAGGTAGGAGGAGAAGGGGATTAACAGAGGATGAGATGGTTGGATGACATCATGAATCAATGGACATGAACATGAGCAAACTTCAGGAGATGGTGAAAGACTGGGAAACCTAGCTTTCTTCAATCCATAGGGTCTCAAAGAGCCAGACACGACTTACTGACTGGTTTGTTCTCCTTGCTGTCCAAGGGACTCCCAAGAGTCTTCTCCAACATCACGGTTCAAAAACATCAGTTCTTTGGCACTCAGCTTTCTTTATGGTCCAACTTTCATATCCACACATGACTACTGGTAAAACCATAGTTTTGACTATATGGACCTTTGTTAGTAAAGTAATGTCTTTGCTTTTTAATATGCTGTCTGGTTTTGTTATAGTTCCCCTCGCCCTCACCACAAGGAACAAGTGTGTTTCAATTCCATGTCTGTAGTCATCATCTACAGTGATTCTGGAGTCCAAGAAAACAAAGTTTGTCACGTCTGTCACAATTTCCATTATTTCCCCATCTATTTGCCATGAAGTGATGGGACCAGAGGCTATGATATTTGCATATATAAAACAGGTTAGAATTAGACCATTTGCATGCACATTTGCTCTGTCAATCCTGACTCTTTGCAACCCTATGGACTCTAGCCCACCAGACTCCTCTGTCCATGGTATTTTCCAAGCAAAAATACTGAAGTGGGTTGCCATTTTCTATTCCAGGGGATTGGCCCAACCCAGGGATCAAACCCATGCCTCTTAAGTCTCCTTCATAGGCAGGTGGATTCCTTACCACCAAGCCACCTGGGAAGCCCACATTATACAATTTGGGAGTTTCAATTCATATCTGCAATAAAACAGATATGAATATTTGTTACATAATCTCCTGGAAAAAGGCAGTGAGTGTCTAGAGATAGCAAAACATTTTTCTAATTATTCAAATGTACAATACCATACCACCTTACCGGCCTCTTGAGAAATCTGTATGCAGGTCAAGAAGCAACAGTTAGAACAGGACATGGAACAACAGACTATTTCCAAATTGGGAAAGGAATATGTCAAAGCTGTATGTTGTCACCCTGCTTATTTAACTTATATGCAGAATACATCATGCGAAATGCAGGGCTGAATGAAGCACAAGCTGGATTCAAGATTACCAGGAGAAATTTCAATAACTTCAAATGCGCAGATGACACCACCCTTATGGCAGAAGGTGGAGAGGAACTAAAGAGCCTCTTGATGAAAGTGAAAGAAAAGAGTGAAAAAGTTGGCTTAAAACTCAACATTCAGAAAATGAAGATCATGGCATCCAGTCCCATCATTTCATGGCAAATAGATGGGGAAAAAATGGAAACAGTGACAGACTTTAATTTTTTGGTCTCCAAAATCACTGCAGGTGGTGGCTGTAGCCATGAAATTAAAAAATGCTCACTTCTTGGAGGAAAAGCTATGACCAACCTAGACAGCATATTAAAAAGCAGAGACATTACTTTGCCAACAAAGGTCCGTCTAGTCAAACCTATAGTTTTTCCAGTAGTCATGTATGGATATGAGAGTTGGACTATAAAGAAAGCTGAGCACCAAAGGATTGATGCTTTTGAACAGTGGTGTTGGAGAAGACTCTTGAGAGTCCCTGGACTGCAAGGAGATCAAACCAGTCAGTCCTAAAGGAAATCTGTCCTAAATGTTCATTGGAAGGACTGATGCTAAAGCTGAAACTCCAATACTTTGGCCACCTGGGAAGAACTGACTCATTTGAAAAGATCCTGGTTCTTGGAATGATTGAAGGCAGGAGAAGAAGGGGATGACAGAGGAAGAGATGGTTGGATGGTATCACTGATTCAATGGACATGAGTTTGAGTAATCTCTGGGAGTTTGTGATGGACAGGGAAGCTTGTCATGCTGCAGTCTATGGGGTCGCAATGAGTCTGACACTACTGAGCAACTGAACTGAACTAACAATTTGAGCTGGATTTATTTCACTGAATTTTTCTAAATTTTTAAAGTAGTTTATGAACCTATTTTATATACATATATATATATATACACACACACACACACACATGAAATTTTAGTTTATTTCAAAAAATAAACATAGGACATTTAAAATGCAGGATATTTAATGTCATTGAAATAATATTGGAAAAAAAATTACATTGGCCAATAAAAGCACGCAATGTGCAGAAGAATAGGATCAATTGTAAAAAGTATTATCCACTAAGTCAAGACATGCAAACTCTTTCTGTAAAGAGTGCTACAGTAAATGTTTTGAGCTTTGGCTAACAGACTATATTTTGCTGACCCCAGGTATTGGCATTATAGTTATATTACCGTACTCTTCATTTATTACACTTTTCTAAATGTTCAAACAGACAGTCATAATCATATACTGGTTTTCTAATACAATATTAAAATTAGTAATATTTGTAGCATATATTCTGTTTAATATACTAACAAAGATCAAAGATTTATTATTTAGCATTTAAAAGTTAGTCAGTATACAGCATATATGATCACTCCCTGCATTTTTGAGGGTATAATTCAATGATGCTTTTGAAAGTTGTCTCTGTAGCCAAAAAAAAAAAAAAATTTTAATCATTTATCAGTATCACTTAGTCTTCTTGGCTCTCACAAAAGCCTTTTTATCACACATAATTCTACTGTTCATGTTATACAGAAGACTGGAATGCGTTTTCATGTGCTAAATGTACTTCACAGACATTCTTAAAACTCAGTCTAGGATGGGTCAGTAGCATTGGGAAGAGAAGCAGACAGACATGGAGAAATGGCACATCAGAAGTGTTAATCTCTATGAAAGCTCATGAATTTTCTCCTCAGAAAAGCCCCGGTTCATACAGTGAACATGACACTTCCTCTAAATGTGACATTGTTGTCACTGCTGTTCAGTCACCCAGTCATGTCCGACTCTTTGCGATCCCATGGACTGCAGCACACCGGGCCTCCCTGTCCCTCACCATCTCCGAGTTTGCCCAAGTTCATGTCCATTTCATCAGTGATGCCCTCCAACCTTCTCATCTTCTGAATCTCTTTTCTCCTTCTGTGGCATAATCCTTACCTTAATTTCCCAAGCAACAGTTTTACCAGAGCAAGATAACTGTTGACCGCGCTTCATGAATTTGTTACTGTGATAAAGGTTCCATTCAACTGTGTTTGTTGAATCTCTAGCATGACAAACATACATCCTAAATCACAGGGTTTAGTCTTTTTGTCTTTTCCCTTTTTTCACTTCCAGATAGATTTCAGGGCACATTTAGACACTCATACTGTAATTTTCTGTAGTTACATTGGAATTCTCTATTAATAATTCATACTAAAGATTTTAACACAGTCTTCTCTGAGTCCCTGGTAGCTCAGCTGTTAAAGAATCCACCAACAATGCAGGAGACCATGGTTCAATTCCTGGGTTGGGAAGATCCCCTGGAAAAGGGAACGGCTACCCACTCCAGTATCCTGGCCTGGAGAATTCAATGGACAGAGGAGCCTGTGTCTGTCACAAAATGTCAAACACAACTGAGCTACTTTCACTTCACTCACTCTCCAAGTCCACTCAACAGTCTGTAAGACAATTTTATCTACAGGAAGATCCCACCACATACTCCAGATAGCAGTCAGTTTTAATCAAGGTATGCAGAAAACTCTCAGCCTTCAACCTACAAGTCAGAAGTCATCTGGATTTAGTAGCTATTCTCTGTCTTTGCCTCTCCATTAAGAATCTGGTTTCTATTCCTGACCATCACATTGGTTCAGTCAGAAATAGAGTCACAAATGAAGAAAACAAGTTTATGGTTACCAAGACAGAAGCAGGGAGTGGATGGGGTGGGTGGGATGAATTGGGATATGGGATTAACATGTATGACTATTGATACTATGTGTAAAATCGATAACTAACGAGAACCTACTCTAGAGCTTAGGTAACTCTACGCAGTGCTCTGTGGTGACCTCGATGTTTCTGCTTTCACTCCTGGTATGCTGTCCCAGAGCACTGAACAATCTGTCCTCCACATGCCTCCTCTACACCTAGAAGTTGACCCTGCTCCCATAAACCTGACCATGTCCTGGTACCCTCTGCAAAATGATTCATCTGATAGAATGACTTGAAAGCCATTCAGCCTGATGGCTCAGTCAGTTCAGTTCAGTTGCTCAGTCATGTCCGACTCTTTGTGACCCCATGAATCGCAGCATGTCAGGCCTGCCTGTCCATCACCAACTCCATCTACAAATTCACTTCTGTGTGCTTACCCATAGGTCTAAGTCTTATTAAGCAATAATGGCCAAATTCTCTACCATTTGGAAAAGAAATATCCAAATTCTGGAAGCATGTTTGCCGAGAGCCATTTGCTCCAATTCATATCTTGCCCATGCTGACTTGTTGCTTCTCCATGAAACACTCTCATTACAGGCTTTACTAAGTCATCACCAAGTAATCTCTCTGTCCATTCAGAATAGATCTATAAAGCAGTGTGGATAAAAGACCTAGAAGAAGATGAAGGGTCTTGCCATTTTTTTCCCTTTCATACTCTTCAGTATTTTAAAATCCCTTTCAGTATTTTAAAGGTTCCTCTCTTGCAGAAAAAGAGGTGCTTTCATTATAAGGATAATGATATCTGACATGATTTTCATGAAGGGAAATAAAAGCATGGTTCTTATTTACATGTCTGAGGAAGAACACTTCCCTGGTAGCTCAGCTGGTAAAGAATCGTCTGCAAATCAAGAGACTCAGGTTTCATTCCTGGGTTGGGAAAATCCCCTGAAGAAGGGATAGGCTACCCACTCCAGTATTCTTGGGCTTTCCTAGTGGCTCAGATGGTAAAGAATCACCTGCAAAGTGGGAGATATGAGAGGAAGAACAAAACATTTTCTAGTTCTTATTCGTATTCAGATGTTATTATTTGTTTATTTAAGACATATCTCTTGTGGTAAAACTTTGTTATATGACACACTCTATAACTCAAAGGCATAATATACAAAATATACATAACTAAAATCTATATTGCTATAAGAGTTATTCTAATAGAAAAATAAATTTTTAAAAACCTTTCTTCAAGAACTGAAATTATATTCATAATAATTTTAAAATTGCCTGTACCCATGTTTTTTAGAAAATTGAGTTTGATTCTAAAATCAGATTCAACTCAACCATGATATTTTTAGTAGTATTGTTTGTCAAGTTTTATATGACTCAAGTCTGTATGTTTCAAAAATCTTTAAATACATATGAAAATAATAAATGGCAAATAACAGTATTGTTGCAATCATGAAATTAAATAGATAATTGTGCTTGCTTCTATATACCTGCATATCACTATCTGATATATAGTAAGTATATAATAAAGGATGATTTTCTACTTTTGTTGTAGTTGACTTGAAGGTTCGTAGAAAGTTTCAAATAGTTTATTACAAGTTCCTCTATTTGGTCACTAGAAATGATGGTGGAAGGTCATTTAATTAGATACAATGCATATGAAAATATATTGAAGTGTTATTGCCAATAGCCAGTTTAATATAGTTGATTTTCTTCATTCTAGACCAGCTGAAATCACTGGGTCAGTAGCTTCAGGTGTGTAGACTCAGTGAATTACAGTAATCAAATCAACAAATTTTAAAGCTAGGAACATCTGTGGCTTGCTCTGCATTCCTGGGATGAGGTTATAACCTCTTTGTCAACTGCAGGTGTAAATTTATTCCATTTGCTCCAAAATGAAAATTGATTCTCTCTCTTCCCATCACAACACATTATGTAGCAAATTACATCTTGACTTAGAGTTGGGTTGAGTCAGAGGTTTCTACTAATATCCACATCAGAGGAAATTTATGACAGATGACTAAGCTGATGTATCTCTACTGGAAAAGTAGAATTTAGCACTCTGCTTAAGAATTGCAGTGCAATTTTGAGCATTGCCAAAGTTTGAATATAGGACATATACTTCATTACAGCAAGAGTCTATAAAATTTGGCATTGCCAAATAGTATTATTGAAGATAATATTTAAATCATTTTATTATTCATATGCAGTTCTTTTGCAGAAATTTATGGATTTATTTCTAACATGGAAAAGCTGTCAAAGTAGTACATAATTCTGGTTTTCTTCCTACTTCCAAAAAGAAATTTTTCTACCAGAAAGTATTTTTAAATAATTTCAAATTATAGACTCAATGCTATCATCTGAATTTTTAAAGTGATAATTTTCAAATGAGAGAACATTTGTGACAGAAGGGGCAGATGTCTATTTGGGCATATTTTTGAAACACTCTGTGGGTTCTTCTGTCTGAATCCATAGGTTTCTCTTCTCTATCTGACTTCAAAATTATTCTCCTTTCCTTGGGTCTTGATGAAGTTATCCTTTGTCATTAAAAGCAATGATGCTAATGTCAACACACCTATTCATTGATTCATACATTACCTCTTGCACTTATTCAATCATTCTACATTTATTAAGAAATTAGATCATTTCAAGGGGATATCTAATGAATATGGATTTGAAAGACAAATAAATCAATATTTTGGCTTAAATAAGTTTATGTTTGAACCTGTGAAAAGAGTTTATATTTAAGTAATGTAATTTTTAAAAATTATTGATGTTGGCTTACAGGTAGAATGAAGATGGACTAAATTGACTCTTCAACCTTGAATAATTAAACAATGAACAAATATAAGACACAAAGTTTTCAGATTTTTGAAAACTAGCTCACCAGACAGTTATTCCTAAAACAAAGAAAACAAAAATATAAGGCTTAAAATTAGCCCAGATTTCAGATTGGAGACAGTTTTCAAGATACAATGTAGGGAAATAGAGAAAGCTAAAGTAAGGCAAACAATTCTGTTGAGTTGAGACAGCAGTTAGGAACCTGCAAAGGGAAGTCAGTGGGGATCCGTGGGCTGAGTATTAAGGAAAATGCTGGATATCCTGGAATGTGAAGTCAAGTCGGCCGTCGGAAGCACCACTATGAACAAAGCTGGTAGAGGTGGTAGAATTCCACTTGAGCTAATTCAAATCCTAAAAGCTGATGCTGTGAATGTGCTGCACTCAACTTGTCAGCAAATTTGGAAAACTCAGCAGTGGCCACAGGACTGGAAAACATCAATTTTCTTTCCAATCACAAAGAAAAGCAATGCCAGAGAATGCTCAAACTACTGCACAATTGCACTCATCTCACACGCTAGTAAAGTAATGCTCAAAATTCTCCAAGCTAGGCTTCAACAACATGTGAACCATGAACTTCCAGATGTTCAAGCTGATTTTAGAAAAGGCAGAGGAACCAGAGAACAAATTACCAACATCCACTGAATCACAGAAAAAGTAAGAGAGTTCCAGAAAAACATATATTTCTGTTCTTTTATCTGTGTCAAAGCCTTGACTGTGTGGATTTCAACAAACTGGAAAATTCTGAAAGAGATGAGAATACCAGACCACCTGACCTGCCTCTTGAGAAACCTGTATGCAGGTCAGGAAGCAACAGTTAGAACTGGACATGGAACAACAGACTGGTTCCAAATAAGAAAGGGAGTACATCAAGTCTGTATATTGCCACCCTGCTTATTTAAGTTATATGCAGAATACAGCAAGAGAAACACTGGGCTGGATGAACACACGGTGGAATCAAGATTGCTGGGAGAAATATCAATAACCTCAGATATGCAGATGATACCACCCTTAGGGCAGAAAGTGAAGAAGAACTAAAGAGCCTCTTGATGAAAGAAAGAGAAGAGTGAAAAAGTTGGCTTAAAGTTCAACATTCAGAAAACTAAGATCATGGCATCCAGTCCCATCAGTTCGGTTCAGTTCAGTTGCTCAGTTGTGTCTGACTCTTTGTGACCCCATGAACTGCAGCATGCCAAGCCTCCCTGTCCATCACCAACTCCTGGAGTTTACTCAAACTCATGTACATTGAGTCAGTGATGCCATCCAAGCAGGTCATCCTATGTTGTCCCCTTCTCCTCCTCCTTCAATCTTTCCCAGCATCAGGGTCTTTTCAAATGAGTCAGCTCTTTGCATCAAGTGGCCAAACTACTGGAGTTTCAGCTTTAACATCAGTCCTTTCTATAAACACTCAGGACTGATCTCCTTTAGGATGGACTGGTTTGATCTCCTTGCAGTCCAAGGGGCTCTCAAAAGTCTTCTCTGACACCACAGTTCAAAAGCATCAATTCTTAGGTTCTCAGTTTTCTTAATAGCCCAACTCTCACATCCACACATGACCACTGTAAAAACCATAGCTTTGACTAGATGGACCTTTGTTGACAACGTAATGTCTCTACTTTTTGATATGCTTTCTAAGTTGGTCATAACTTTCCTTCCAAGAAGTAACTGTCTTTTAATTTCATGGCTGCAATCAAAATCCATAGTGATTTTGGAGACCAAAATAGAAAGTCAGCCACTGTTTCCACTGTTTCCCTATCTATTTGCCATGAAGTGATGGGACCAGATGCCATGATCTTAGTTTTCTGAATGTTGAGCTTTAAGCCAACTTTTCCATTCTCCTCTTTCACTTTCATCAAGAGGCTCTTTAGTTCTTCTTCACTTTCTGCCCTAAGGGTGGTGTCATCTGCATATCTGAGGTTATTGATATCTATCCTGGCAATCTTGATTCCGGCTTGTGCTTCATCCAGCCCAGCATTTCTCATGATGTACTCTGCATATATGTTAAATAAGCAGGGTGACAATATACAGACTTGATGTACTCCCTTTTCTATTTGGAACCAGTCTGTTGTTCCATGTTCAGTTGTAACTGTTGCTTCCTGACCTGGAAACAAATTTCTCAGGAGGCAGGTCAGGTGGTCTGGATGACAAATTGATGGAGAAACAGTGGAAACAGTGAGATACTTTATTTGGGGGGGGGGGCTCCAAAATCAATGTAGATGGTTACTGCAGCCATGAAATAACACACTTACTCCTTGGAAGGAAAGTTATGACCAACCTAGACAGCATATTAAAAAACAGAGACATTACTTTGCCAACAAAAGTCCATCTAGTCAAGGGTATGGTTTTTCCAGTAGTCATTATGGATGTGAGAGTTGGACTGTGAAGAAAGCTGAGTGATGAAGAATTGATGCTTTTGAACTCTGGTCTTGAAGAAGACTTTTGAAAGTCCCTAGGACTGCAAGGAGATCCAACCAGTCCATCCTAAAGGAGATCAGCCCTGAGTGTTCATTGGAAGGACGGATGCTAAAGCTGAAACTCCAATAGATTGGCCACCTGATGGGAACAACTGACTCACTGGAAAAGACCCTGATGCTGGGAAAGATTGAAGACAGAAGGCAATGGGGTTGACAGAGGATGAGCTGGTTGGATGGCATCACCAACTCAATGGACATGAGTTTGAGTAAACTCCCGTAGTTGGTGATGGACAGGCAGGCCTGGCATGCTGCAGTCCATGGGGTTGCAAAGAGTCCATGGGGTCATGCTGAGTTACTGAACTGAAAGGAACTGTATACAGAAAGAGAGAACTGCATAGAAGGAAAGATCTAAAGATTTTGAGAGTGTCCCCTTGAAAGTTTAGTTGAATACTGCTCAGTGTATGCTTGTGAAGAAACCTTTGGATGCTGAGGAAAGAAACACCAGAAAGATAACTGATAGAGCGTTCCCTAGAGCTAATATCCACAACCTGTGAATCAATATCAAACATTATATACATAATATATGTATTATCTCAATGGAATCAAATATGTTTCATGAATAGATCCACACATATATGATCCACATATCTTGACTAAGGTGTCTGGGAAAATCCAATGAGAAAAGATAAGAGTTTCAACAAATAGTGTTGGATCAGTTGTATATTGATATGGGTTGGGGGGGAGGGGATACTTTTCTAACATACAGCGGACATAATATTGTGACATTCCACAAAGGAATATCTACAAGAAGTCAATGAGTCCATGAAAATGTGTTCAATGCTATTCCTCTTTAAGTGAATGTCAATAAAATCTTTAAGTGTATCATCCCTTCAGACCCACTAGAATAGCTAATACTGAAATGACTGTTGATAACAAGTTTTATGAAAGACGTTAAGCAACTGATCTTTTTGCACATCACTGATGGGTCTGTAGCATGATACAACAACATTGAAAAATATGGATAATAGTTAAAACAATATGCTGAGCCAAAGAAGCCAGATTGCCTCAGTACATACTCTATTATACCATTTATATTAATTGTTATAAAAGCCATAAGTAGTCCATAATGACAGAATAAGTGGTTTCCTGGGGATGGAGTTGTATGTTGGGATTGAATTGTGCCCCCCACCCCCTCAAGGATACATTGGAGTCTTAACTTCAGTAGTTGTGACTTGACCTTACTTGGAAATGGGATCTTTGCAGATGTAATCAAATAAAGACGGAGTCACACTCAATTAGGGGGAGACCATTTTCAATAGGACTGGTCACCTGAAGCAAAGAGCTGATTCATTGGAAAAGACCCTGATGTTAGGAAAGATTGAAGACAAGAGGAGAAGGAGGTGGCGAAGGATGAGATGGTTAGATAGCATCACCAACTCAATGGCCATGAATTTGAGCAAACTCCAGGAGATAGGGGAGGACAGAGGAACCTGGGGTGCTGCAGCCCATGGGGTCACAAAGAGTTGGACATGACTTACCATGACTAAACAACAACAGAGACACACAGGCACAGAGGGAAGATTACCTCGGAAGGATAAAGGCATAGATGGGAGTTATGCTGCCACAATCAAAGAATGCTTGGGTCTACCAGAACCTGGAAGAGGCAAGAAAGGATCTTCCCATAGAGGCTTTTAAAAGAGCATAGCCCTGACAATACCTTGATTGTATACTTCTTCCCTTCAGTACAGTAAAAGTGTACATGTATTTTGTCTTATGCCACTAGTTTGTGGTATTTTGTTACAGTGGCCTATTAAAGAGATATGGGTTTGACTGCCTGAAATGGAGCACTGGTATCTTTTTTCTATTTTTATTTTTTAAATTGTGGTGGCATGAACACTACTTAAAATTTACCACACTGAACATTTTAAGTATATGATTCAATGGCCTTATGTACATATACCTTGTGGAACTTTCACTGCCATTAGTCTCTCGAACACTTTCATCATGCAAAACTGAAATTATACACACGTTAAACTACAAAGCCTCATTCCTTCCTACCCCCAGCCCCTGACAACCACCATTTTACTTTCTGTTTATAAATTTGATTATTCTAGGTAACTCTAGTTGTATTCACACTGCATTTGTCTTTTTGTGACTAGTTTATTTCAGTTTGCATAATGCCCACGGGTCTAATCACATTGTAGCATCTGTGAGGTTCCCATGTCTTCTTGAGGTTCAATAGTATTCTACTATATGTATATACTACACTTTAAAAATTCATTCACAAGTCAATGAACACTTGGAGTGCTTCTATCTTTCAGCTATTGCAAACAACGCTGCTATTAACATGATGTACAAAGAACTCTTCAAGACCCTGCTGTCAGTTCTTCTGGCCATATACCCAGGAGTGAAATTGCTGGACTTTATGGGGACATAGGTATCTTTGTGTTGTGATGAAATATTCATTCTCTTGATCGGTCTGTAGGTACAGAGTTGCATATGCTTGTCATAATTTAATAACACTGTCTATTAAAATAAGTATCTTTCATTTTCTATTGTGAGGTATTTAGAACAAGAAAAAGAAGTCCGGAATGGTGATGGCTAAAAGACAAGGAAGGGAAAAGCCCATAAAAATAGAACAAAGGGAGGTCTGAGGACCTGAATGAGGACCTCAGGTAAAACAAACAGCACTCCTGGCTAATCCAATTTACATGGGGCAGGCCCAGGGGGAGGAGAAAAAGCATATAAAAAGAGGAGCCAAAATTTGGCTGGGGACCTCTCTTCTCTTCATGTCTTTTGGGTCGGCATGCCCTCATGCCTTGAGAATGTATTTTCCTTTACTTTCTAAATAAAGCTGAGCTGTAACATGGAGCTGTAACACTGGTCCGTCCATCACTTCAAATTTTTGTTGCAATGAAACAGAACCGAGGAAATTGCAAACTCCCTTGACACCTATGGTGCCATTTCTCAGATTTAATCTGGCTAAAAAAAAACCTCGGTGCAGTCCCTGCAAGGAGGAGGCCAAACACTGCAAGAGCCCAACTCAGTGAAAGCTCCCGCAGTGGAATCTGAGTGCGAAGAAAACCTAGCGCAGGGGAAGTGACAAGCCCAGCATGCTGGAAACTGGGACAGTGAAAAACAAGCTCCCCAGAAAGCTCACGCAGCTCAATCTCAGATTCCAGAAGACCTCAAGTTAAGGTAGGAGGTCCTCGCTCCTGTGGCTGGAAGGACATATGCATAAAAAAATCTTAATTCCTTTACAATCTCTCACTTCTTGTTTCCTTGAGCCCCCCATGAACAGACAAATAGCAGTGGGTGCAATGAGGGACTCTGGCAGGGCTACTCCCTAACATGTCCCGAAGGCTCCACTATCTTTCACACCCTAGTAGCTGTTACCCAAGCAGGTGGGAGCTCTTCTGTCCTTAATCTTCTTTGCCCCAAGGATCAGGCCAATAAAAACTGTAAGCATGGGTCAGGTATTTAGCAGATTTTCTGGCAGTTTATGAAGAGGATTATTCAGCACGTTTTTTTCCATGCTTTTCCCTCCCATCCTTAAGCTCCTCTCTCCCAGGACTTGAGCCTGGCCAAAACCCATGGTGCCTGGCTTCAGGACCTAATGAATATCAGGCTCTCATATCTCATTGCAAAAATTCAGTTAGAGACACAGTGGTAGGAAAGAGGTGGATTTGAATGAATTCAGAGGGAAACACACTCTGCAGGGTGTAGGCATCACAGAGGGCAAGTGCTGTGGCCATGGAACACAGTGTGGCTAGTTTTTTTGAGCTGGGTGAATGCACATGATAATGAGTGGGAGGATCATCCAAATCGTTGGGGAACCACCCACTCCTCTGTCTTTTGACAGTGGCTTGGAACTGTCCTGCCAACTCTGGGTGTGTCATTTAGGTTGCAGACTGGAGATCAATGTTTAGTTTAATTTGTCATCTTGAACACCTTTAATTTTAATTGGTTTACATTATGCCCTTGGGCTATGCCATTCTTTCAAAAGTTGTGCCTTGCTCCCTTCCCTCCTGTTTCATGCTCTTTTTCTGAGCCCCGTCTGGGGCCACAGTGTTACCTCTACAAACTTCTGGACGGACAACCAGAAAACAGCTGGCCCTTGGGAGGGAAATACTGTATAATATCAACCCCTCTAGATTGTCAGGCCTTCATCTTCCATGTTTCCTACAACAAGTGCAACAACAACTTCTCTCAGTGAACCTGCTAAGGCGGGTGACAGACACATAATACCTGCTACAAGTCCATCTGTTGGCATCCCTTCAAGGGCAATTGGGCTTCCAAAGATAATGTTTGCCACTTTGGGAGTTAGCCCTGCAGGCCGTTTGGGCCCAAACCCTTACCACCATTCTTCTAAAGTTACAAACATACCCCCAGATCAAATCTTCTCTCCACTTTCGTAGAACATCTGGTCTGTTGTCTCTTATCAATTTGTTCTTAAGCCAATTACTAACTCCTACAACCAGGACCCTGCTCCCTTGTAGACAACATTGCTATATCCCACTTATTATTAAGATACTCTTAATGTCCCAACAGGACCAGATAACCCACTCCATCGTGATTACGTCTGTTATTACCTAAAGTGGGTCTATGACAATGAAATGTTTACCATTGGAGACACCATAATCTGCTTTTATGGAGAATTAGGGGAGGAAATCAGTGACTTACATTTTCTTGTAGAGCAGTAAGAGGAAAGGCTTATGGCTGCTTCACCACGTTCCCAGTCTCAGGGCACAAGCTTGGATTGTTTTATATCATGATATCTATTCCCATCTGTGGTGAACAAACTGAAAATGAGTTAAAATTACAACCCCTTAAGCCTACCCAACACTAGTCATGCTGGAGATCTTGGGGATGCCCAACTCCAGTCCGTGGGTCCCAGGAAGTCAACCTGCCTCGACCTGCCTAGGGATCTGGTCCTCGAAAGGTTGTCATACCTCAACCTGCTCAGGGATCCGCCAGTCCAGGGGTCCCAGGAGGTGGACATGCCTTGACCTGCCCAGGGATTTGATCTCCAGGAGGCTTTCATGCTTCAGCTTGCCTGGGGATCTGCACCCCGATCCAGAGACACCTGGCTCTCAGGTTGCAACAGTAATGGGTAGCACAAACTTCAGAAAGACTCATCCTTAAGGAAGTCCACCCATGGACATTTAAGGAGGCCTATTAGTTTTGTTTGTTTGTTTGATTTTTTTTTTTTCTTTTCTTCCCTGTCATCACTGTCTTTCAGATGGGAAATAACCAATCCACTTCCTGGCAGATGCCTTTGAGATGCATCTTTGATAACTGGAAGATGTTAAATCCTCTAAATCTAAAGAGAAGTCACTTAAAATTTTTTGTGCCCCTGCCTGGCCATGGTATCCCCTGGGGGACAAGGAACATTGGCCTGAGGATGGGAGTTTAAATTACAATACCATCTTGCAGTTAGACTTATTCTGCAAAAGACAAGGGAAATGGACAGAGATTCCCTATGTCCAAATTTTCTTCGAAGAGATGTGAAGGAACTCTGTCTTAACTATGGGATTGTTGTATGCCCTAGAAGTGAGCCCACTAGGCAAATGGTGTTAGGCACAGACAACCAAGAGAAAGAACCCCCACGCCCACCCCATGAAGGCTCACCTCCCACAACTCCCAAGTTGCCTGATGTTCCTTCCTTGTATCCAAACGTGCTCCCATATCTGGGAGCACCCCCTCCAGAAAACCAACTTGAGTATGTCCCTTAGTGGAATCTGGAGAATTTGGACCAACCTGGGTCCATAAGCCCTTCTCCCTCTTAGAACTAAGACAGATCAAACAAACCTGGGAAGCTATACAGATGACCCAGGCAAATATATAGATACATCCCAAAACATTACCTTGGCCTTTGACTTGATGTAGAAGGACATCATGGTCACATTTAGTCAAACTTTATCTGACCCTGAACATACTGGGGTCTTGAAGGAAGCCTGAAGGTTTGCAATGGGGCTTCACATGTCAAGCGATAAATACCCAGTAGGGGAAACTGCAGTCACCGCCTCAGACCCCAGTTGGAATTATAATGATCCTGAGCACATCTGGGAAAGGAATCTTTTTTTTCTGATCTGTGTGAAGGCAGGACTGAAAGCAGCCCAGCAAAAAGCAGTCAGCTATGCCCAGGTCTCAGCAATTACTCAGGAGCCCAATGAGAACCCCATTGCCTTTCTGGAAAGACTAAAGGAGGCCCTCCAAAAGATTACCAATCTAGACTTAGACTCTTACAAGAGATGGGTGATTTTAAAGGACAAATTCCTGCCACAATGTGCATCAGACATCGGGATAAAGTTACAACAGCTACAGCAAGAGGACCCTGTTGCCTCTTTAGATGAGATTGTCCAGAGAGACATCCATACCTTTTATACAGAGAACAGGAGAGGGAGGCCAAGGCCTAGGAAAGGGAGAAAAGGAAAGAGACAAGGTATGCCCAGATGCTGGCCACCCTCCAGGGAAGCCCTGTGGCAAATCCCGAGTCCTTGAAGGACAAGGCATGAGGCAAATGCCTAATCTGTGGACAGGCAGGGCATTGGGCCAAAGAATATCCAAACCGTGACAAGTTTCCTAAAATGACATGCTACAAATGCCATCAATTGGGACATTGGACAGCACTCTGCCCTCAGGACCCAAGAGCCTCAAGGTCAAGTGTCAAGCCTTCCCTCACGATGGTTCAACAGTACTGAAGCGGCCCACTCCAGCCAGCCTGCCTGTCACAGACACCCATCATGGGATTGGAAGTTCAATTGAACCCACTGGATCCAAGGGTACAACTGGATGTGGCAGGTTGGTCTGAGAATTTCTTTTTGACACAGGGGTTACCTCCTCTGCCCTGACCTCCTACTCAAGAGACTTCTCCTCCCAAACCTGTACCATTTTGGGTGCTACAGGAAAAACAACTACTAAACAATTCACCCAAGCACTTCTTTGTTGCTGGGATGGACAAATATTTTACCACCAGTCTTACTCCCTTATTGGGAAGAGATATACTCTCTAAACTGGAGACATCCCGTGTGATGGGAAGCTTTTCAGCCCTTAGAGCCCTACAGCTTCTGGTTATTACTGAGGAACACATTACAACCTCTCCAATAAAGAGGGACCAAAAACTATGGGAGGACAAAATTAACCCCCAGGTGTGGGACAAGGGGGCTCCTAGATGAGCCCACCAAACTGAATCAGTCATCATTGTCCTCTAAGATCCCACTCGGTTTCCTAACTGGAAGCAATATCCCCTCAGAAGAGAAGCTTGGGAAGGACTACAGCCTCTAATAAATAAATTCCTTGCCTGTGGGCTATTGGCCCCCACCAATTCACCATGTAACACCCCGATCCTCCCTGTAAAGAAAAAGGATGGAACCTGATGAATGGTTCAAGATCTCTGGATCATAAATGAAGCTGTAGCCCCACTCCATCCCACAGTAGCCAATCCCTATGTAATCTTGGGAGAAATTCTACCCATTGCCAAGTGGTTTATAGTCTTGGATCTCAAAGATGCATTCTTTTGCATACCACTGGGCTGAAGAATCCCAATATATTTTTGCCTTCAAGTGGGAGGTTCCAGGAGAAAAACATCAACAGATGACTTGGACAGTATTACCTCAGGGGTTCAGAGATAGCTCCAACCTTTTTGGGCAGGCTCTTAGCCAGCATCTCCTAGATCTGGACCTGGGACCTAATGGGAAAACATTACAATCTGCTCTCCAGATGAGAAAAATGCCCAACAACATGCAATTCAGGCTCTAAACTTTTTGGCAGAGAGGGCATATAAAGTCTCCCATGCTGTCAGATTGTCAAGACAAAGGTCACTTACCTGGGAGTTCAGATTACACATGTGTCCAGGAGGCTGTCCTCTGATGGAGTACAAGGAATCCTTCAGTTGTGCTTTCCCACAACTCAAAAATAATTGCGAGCTTTCCTGGGGCTAACTGGGTATCTTAGAATCTAGATACCCAACTATGGTCTAATTCCTCAGCCCTTATATGAAAGCTTGAACAGATGGTGTGATTCAACCCCACTGATGTGGGGAACTCCTCAAAAGAAGGCAGAGTATACATCAAACAAACCTTAACTCAAGCACCTGCCTTAAGATTGCCAGACCCAGAAAAAGCATTCCAACTTTATGTCCACAAAAAAAGAGGGAATAGTCTTGGGAGTGTTAACTCAAAGGTTGGGACCTGAGCCCCAGCTGGTAGCTTATTTATCCAAGAGGCTTCACGCAACCTCCAGAGGCTGGCCTCCCTAGCTTCAAAATCTTGCAGCTATTGCAATCCTGATAGAAAATGCTTTAAAACTCTCTTTTGGGGGTAAACTAACTATTTTTACCAGCCACCAAGTGAAACAACTCCTAAATGGGAGAGGCCATTTATGGATGTCTGATTAAAGAATCCTTGGCTATCAAGTAGTGCTGATGGAAAATCCAGGCCTCACTATATCCCTTTGTGAGGTTCTTAACTCAGGTACCCTCCTGCTTACCCACGAGGGCTCTCTCCCCTTTCACTCTTGTCTAGAAACCTTGGGCCACTGGACAAAACCCTGACAGGGATTGTCAGAAGATCCTCTGACCAATCCTGAGGAAATATGATATATTGATGGAAGCAGCTTTGTCTTGAATGGAAAAAGAACTGAATATACAGTAGTTTCCAATTTTTAGACCGTAGAGGCTAAACCTTTGCCACCAGGTACTTCAGCCCAGATAGCTGAGCTCATAGCCCTGACTCGAAGTTTAGAGCTGGGAAAGGGAAAAAGAGTAGCCATTTACACTGACTCCAAATATGCCTTCCTGGTGCTACATGCACATGCTGCTATTTGGAAAGCAAGAGGCCATTTGACCACCCAAGCGTCCTCAATCAAATATGGTGATCAAGTCCTTGGACTCTTGGAGGCAGTCCATCTGCCCACTGAGGTTTCAGTCTCCCACTGTAAAGGACACCAAAAAGGGAACACAGAAATGGCCCGAGAGAACCAAGCAGCTGATCAGGCAGCTAAGTGAGCAGCGTTACATAACAACGACCTAATATGGGTTGCCACCTTAGGTCCACAGACTAGTTTGCCAGAAACTCCTTCATATACTGAAGGTGAGACTCTTCAAACTAAGAGTGAGGGCTTTCAAGAAGATCATATGAGGTGATTATAAAAGGAAGGACTCCTTTTTCTGCTTGGGAACCTCTAATGGAAATTGGTTAACTCCTTATATGCCACCACTCATTTAGGGGAGAAAGCCCTCCAAAGATCACTAGAAAGGTCCTTCAGAGGAACAGGCTTCCAAATGACTATAAGGCAAGTGGTCTCCTCTTGTCCCACTTACCAATTAAATAACCCCCAAGGAGTTCAAAGATCCCAACTGGTCCAGCTTGTCCAATGATGTGGGACCTACCCAGGAGAAGACTGGCAGATGGACTTCACCCAGATGCCAGTTTCTCAAGTGTATAAATACCTATTTTCATGATAGATACATTCACAGGATGAATTGAAGACTTTCCTACCTGGACTGAGAAAGTTGAGGAGCTGGTGGAAAAAAAAAAAAAAACTGCTCCATGAAATCATTCTGAGACTTTGTCTGCCCAGGTCATTACAAAGTGACAATGGGGCATCATTTACTTCTAAGGTCACCCAAGGTGTCACTAAAGCATTGGGTATTACTTTTTATCTCCATTGTGCCTGAAAGCCTCAGTCTTCAGGAAAAGTAAAAAGAGCCAACCAATTCTTAAAATTAGCAATAAAAAAGATAATCCAGGAGAGCTCCCTGGGATGGAAGGAGGCTTTACCAATAGCTCTCCTCTGCATCCACATTGCCACTAAGGAACAGGTTTGTCTTAGTCCTTATGAGCTATATGGGAGACCTTTTGTTTATGTCAGTGACCTCTTCCTAGATCCAGAGTCTCAGACCCGCCAGTCTTACACCATGGCCATTGGGCAATTCCAACAGGATAAACACTTGGGTGTTAACCAGGACCCAAAATATTCTAAAGAGCCACCACTGTATGCTCCAGGGAGTCGAGTCCTAATTAAAGTCTGGAAAGATGGGCCCCCAAAGGCTCAGCTCCAGACCACATGAAAGGCCCCTGCCCTGTAATACTTTCTACCCCCTGCAGCAGTCAAGGACATGATTCCTGGCTTCACTACTCATGAGTCAAACCATGGAAGAAAACAGAAGAGGACACTCAGTACACCTGTGAGCTCCTGGGAGATCTCAGAAACCTATTCAGAAATACAAATAAGTAGTAGCCATTCTAATGAACACCCCCAAAATTAAGTTTCTGGGGATAATATTTCTCAGGACAACCCTAAAGAGCCAGCACAGCTTGGCAGGGGTTGTATTCCAAAACAGACCGGAGATAGATCTCCTGATCCCTGTACAAGAAGGAACTTGAGTCTTCTTGAATGAGACATGTTGTTTCTGGGTAAATATCTCCAGTTAAGTTAAAGAAAATCTCACAGTCCTCAAGAAAAGCATTCAGACCCCACAGGATCTCAAAGAATGAGATGGAGAGTTTGCCAGTTGGCTACAACCTCTCTTTGGGGGATCCTTCTGATGATGGGAAATTTGGAGTTGGCTAATGCCCCTACTAGTCCCTGTCATTACCATATTGATACTGCTTGTGATTGCTCCATATATTATCAATTGTCTAACCCATTTTGTCTCTGCCCAGGTCAACAAGCTTCAACATGCAGTGTCAGATCAATAAGGATATATAAAACTATAGCCGACCACAGAAAATATCACTCACCCTCAGATGGACACCAGTATAAGGACTCTGAGGCTTGAGACTAGAAAGAGGGGGAGGCCCAATGCCCCCTCGCCATCCCAGTTCAGCAGGAAGTAACCAGAGAGACTTGACCCCCACCCCCCCATTCCCAAAGAATTGGACTTCCTATCTCTTGAGTTGGTAATGTTAGGTAGTTAGAATAGGAAAAAGGAGTCCAGAATGGCAGTGACTAAAAGACAAGGAAGGGGAAAACCCGCAAAAGTAGAACAAAGGAAGGTCTGAGGACCAGAGTGAGGACCTCAGGTAAAACAAATGGCACTTCTGGCTAGCCCAATTTACATGCAGCAGGCCCAGGCGGAGGAGAAAAATCATATAAAAAGAGGAGCCAAAACTGGGCCGGGGGCCTCTCTTCTCTTCGTGTCTTTTGGGTCGGCATTGTCTCATGCCTTGAGAATGTATTTTCCTATACTTTCTAAATAAAATTGAGGTGTAACAAGGGTCCATCCAAGAGCTGTAACAATGGTCTGTCAGTCGCTTCAAATTTTTGTTGTGACAAGACAGAACCAAGGAAATTACAAACTCCCCCAACAATATGAATTATAAAGATTTGATTAAGAAGCCGAAGGGCAAATCCAAATTTGAAGAGGAAATGGGGCAAATGTGTTCCCACACATTGTGTGAGTATAAAATTGTTAATAAAATTCGGGGGAAAAAGTTTTGCTCCTTCTAATTAAATGCTACACTTAGGGCAATTCCGTCACCCAGACACCTCACTTTTAAGTATGTACTTAAAAGAAATGAGTGCACAAATCCACAAATATGTTCACAAGAACTTTCTTCATAAAAATAATTCAAAACAAACTAAATATGAAAGGAGTAAGGAAAACAAATATGGTATTGTCATACAGTAGAATATTACCAACATCAAAGTATCATTCTTCCAAATATCTCACTATGGCACAAAATGAATTATGCACAAATGTGGATAAATGTCTAAACATTAAATTGAGAAAAAATACAAATTATACATTTCTAATCTACAGTTCTGAGGCTTGCCAGGTGGCACTGGTGCTAAAGAACCAGACTGCCAATGCAGGAGACATTAAGAGTCCTAGTTCAATCCCTGGGTCCAGAAGATCCTCTGGAGGAGGGCACAGCAGCTCACTGCAGTATTCTTGCCAGGAGAATCCCATGGTCAGAGGAGCCTGGCAGGCTGCCATCCACAGGGTCGCACAAGAGGTGGAGCCCACTGAAGCAGTTTAGCATGAATGCATCCTACAGCTTGGATCATTGTTTACATGTATAAAATTCATTGAATTGTGCCCTTAACTTTTATGCATTTTATGCTTGGTAAATAACACCTCAAAAATAAAAATAACATTTTTATAGCATTTTGACATTTTGGAAAATGTTTGTCAAATGCTTTCAGGGAAGCATGCTTACTGCTCCTTTGTGAACAGAGTGTATAGCTGTTCTTCCTTATGCAGCAGTGGAGGTAATAGAGTTTTACATGTTTCTTGCATGATTTTTCTGGGATGTCAAGTGTTTATTGCTAATGGAATTTTTCTTTATACAAAATCTATGTTTGGATTATAACTAAAATAGGTTTTTAAAGTCATTGATTTCAAGAAATTTTCCATGAATTGTTTTTGTTTGGCATATTTTCCTGGAGACAATCAGACTCTAATCTGACAAACTTTATCTTTGGTACTTTCTGTCATGCATTTGCAATATATATATATTGCAACCAGACAGAGCAAATATTGCCAGGGGCAAGTCATACCTAGTTTATCAATAACTGAAAAAGAATGCAGAGTGACAGACTTTATTTTCCTGGGCTGCAGCCATGAAATAAAATACACTTGCTCCTTGGAAGAAAAGCTATGACCAACCTAGACAGCATATTAAAAAGCAGAGCCATTACTTTGCCAACAAAGGTCTGTCTAGTCAAGTATGGATGTGAGAGTTGCACTATAAAGAAAGCTGAGCACCGAAGAATTGATACTTCTGAACTTTGGTGTTGGAAAAGACTCTTGAGAGTCCTTTGGACAGCAAGGAAATCAAACCAGTCAATCCTAAAGGAATTTAGTCCTGAATATTCATTGGAAGGATTAATGTTGAAGCTGAAACTCCATCACTTTGGCCACATGATGTGAAGAACTGACATTGGAGATGCTGGGAAAGATTGAAGGCAGGAGAAGAAGGGGACGACAGAGGATGAGATGGCTGAATGGCATCACCAAATCAATGGACATGAGTTTGAGCAAGCTCCAGTAGTTGGTGATGGACAGGGAAGCCTGGCATGCTGCAGTCCATGGGGTCGCAAACAGTCAGACATGACTGAGCAACTGAACTGAACTGAATGGAACTCCCCATTATTTGGGCCTTCCTGGGTGGTGCTAGTGGTAAATAACCTGCCTGTCAATGCAGGACACATTAGAGATGCAGGTTTGATCCCTTGGTTGGGAAGATCCGCCACATAGCAACTCACCCCAGTATTCTTGCCTGGAGGATCCGGTGGAGAGAGAAGCCTGGCAGCTTCGGTCCATAAGGCTGCAAAGAGTGGGACAGCATTAAGTGACTTAATTCACAAGCACACGATCCTTTGAAGCATCTGTTGTGGTCCCAGCTCTCTCCTATTCTTTTTTAAAGCCAATATGATTGTGAATATTCTATCATAATTTTATCTGCTGCATGTGGAGTGAACTGCAGTGTGCCTTCAGGCAAAAGCTGCTAAAGACAAGATAGCTGCCTTATGCTGTTCTGTTCTTGCAAATTCCCACTTCTTTCTAGAATGTGCCTGCTTTTATTCATACTACTGTAACTTCAGATTGTTGTTTTACCTGTAAAATGTATAGTAGTTATTTCTTTATAGTATTCTTTCTTACAATTTTCAAAAGATTCAATATTCTACATTTTACTCTCCATATATATATACATATATATATATAATATATATGACCCATGGATATAATATATATATATAATATATATATATATAATAACTATGACCCATGGATTTTTAGAGATAATAATTATACAAATCTAGGAATAATAACATAACTGAAAGCATTCTGTATTTTTGTAATTTAAAAATCTATACTAAAATCTATACTATCTACTTATTACTTTATAAATGAATATATTTTTTGTTTTCTAGGCCTTTAAGCTTAAAATATCTGCTTTTGGTCTTATTACATTTTTTAATAACTATAAGACATATGCTTCATGGTGCACAATGATTCTATTAAGTACATATAAAACTTCAAAAAAATTTAAGTGTAAAGTATATAAAAATTAAATTTCATATTATAAATTATAAAAATTCATTTTGAATTATGATAGAATATAACATAAAATGAATTTAGCACCTTTATATTATTTCACATTTCATTTTTTTGGTCTCCAATTTCACATCGAGTTCTTTGTAAAATTATACTGAACGAATTTCTTCTTGCCAAAGACACTGTTTGCCAAGTGCTAGATTAAGTCATATTTACTGTTTTGAATTGAAATTCCTGAAAAGGAGGAATTGAATGAGAATGTTGGCTCAAACTTAATTCCATCAGAGTGGAAAACTGGCACTGTAATAAAAACTTCATTTGTTCAATTGTAATTTATCTCTGTCATAAAACTGTACAAAATATTGTTGCAGTGCTGCATTTACTAAATGTAAGGCAGTTTTATCCAGATAATTAAGTTGTTGTATGCAATGTCACTAACAAAGAAAGCAGCCAAAAAGCAAAATAAATATGCATATGTGGTGTCAGTTTGTTTTTAATTTTCAAGGATGAGTAAAGCCTAGATACATTTGTCAGAGTCTTGTTACTATCTGGTTATCAAAAGATTCACTCTCTAAACAATCTCCTGAGAAACTGACTAGCCCAAAATCTGATGAAATGTTTATAAACCTTGCTGATATAATTTCTATTACCAGTCATATGTATTTTATTATATTAATATATGCAATATGAAGAAGTTTCTACCAAATATTATAATGTCAGATTATATGCCTACTGTATATTGACAATATAGAATATTTAATATTTGATTTCCGTTATCACTATTTTGTATATTTAATCACATTTTTAGAAAATTTGAAAATAAAACTAGTTTACAGTACTTTTGTATTCTTCCTATTATAAATTTGCTGTGAATATTTCCCTTGTATCTTTTGTCTAGTATATTTTCTCCCACTGAGACAAGCTGATAAGAAAGCCTGAGTGCTCACCCTTTTGGTGTCAACTGGAGATTAAAATCCCATAAGCCCCTGCCCACCCGTTGGGGATACTCACCCTGACCTCAGCCCCTAACCCACGGCAATTTCTTTTCCTTTTTCTCTCAAGACATATTGTACTTGCTTGAGGCGTTGTCATACTCTTCCAAGAGATGGCAATTACGTAATTAACAAGCATCTACATCCCATCTTAGGATGTGTGGCCATCAGTCTCAAAATCAATGCCAAATTTTGCATGGGGTCCATCTGGCTTTCCAAGTTGAACATAACAGCATATCCCATGTCACGCCAGCCATACATTGTGCTACAGCGCCTTCTCTGCGGAGTGGCTGTATTTCCACCTCTTGATAGCATTTACACGTTTTCAGCATAGATCTACCAGTCCTCCCTTTTTCCTTGATGTGTCATTATTATATTTCCCTCAATCTTATTGCTAAGCCCTTCAAGGTTCTCTTTTAACACTTCTTTCTTGATCTTTGTCTTTTCATTACCACACTATTTGTTCTGCTTCAAGAAACAGCTTTCTCCATCTTCAAACACTTTTCCCAGTCAACTATGCACACTCTTTTTTCTATGAGGGTGACTTTCCAGTATCTTAATGTATAATGAGTAAAAGCACTTAATGTTTGAAATATGTGGACTCAAAATGACATCACAGAGGTAAATAACTTTGCGGATTAATTCTACTTATTTTAAGGTGACCACTCCTTGAACATGGAGAAGAACTAACAGCATAGTCAAGAGAGAGCTAATTACCCTTCAAAACACTAATCAACAGATTTCCAGTTTCATTTATGTTTTTAGCTGTGATGTCAGAGAATTTTACCCATGCAAAAGATTTGTCCTATTACATTGGAGATTTTCCTTCACTTTGTTCATCTTTTTCTGGTACATTAAGCTTGCTTTCTTAGGATACTATTTGTGAAGTAAGTTAGCAAGTTTTTAGCACTGGACCAAACCCTAAAATCTTAAGCATCTGTATGACTGTTTAAATCACCTTCAGATACACCTTTGAGTTCGACTCCACCTGAACATCCATATAAATACACATTTACACAAAACATGCTGGAGTGTAGACCTAAACCCCCTACAGGATAACAGCCTCTAGTCAAGCTGCCCTGGAACACGTGACATCACGGAGGCAGCTGCACATCCTTGCTGCAGACTCCGCTAACAGTCTGAGCCAAAGTCTCAGGTCTACGGAGCTCTCTTATAAAGGCTCTGCTCTGGAACACAGAACTGCTCTGCTCAGGCAAAGACCCTCAGGTCTAGGTTCCTTGTTTCATGTTTCATTTGCATCTGCTCCATATTTGGAGACCTGAAGTGGGAAATAAAGAACTACTTCTTCTGGGCATGTCCCCAGTGAAACTTCCTAATTCTTGGAAGAGAACCTTCTTCATATGTGGAGTTAGACTCCCTTCTAGCTAGGATTCCAAAAGAGATGAGTGAAGACAGTAGGCACCAGTTAGAAGCCTGAAAATTTAAAAACCTAGTGCAACACGCTGAGACATCCAATCCCTACCTTGACTCAGGAATGAGGATAAGAGTTCCTTGAACAACCTCTAATTGTCCAGAACCTTCCAGAATTGGACAGAGCATAGAGGATCAGCTTAAAAAGCCTGAGGTCTATCTGCAAGACAAACACCCCATCACACATAACCAGCCACTTCAGAAAAGGGTTTTTGGTATTTTTTTAACAAATCTATTTTTTTATGATTTTCTCCTCCTTCTTGAACTGTTCTGGCATATACAAACGTTTGGGCAGATCTGTCAAGATTTAGTTATCTGCTACTTGGTTAATGCTAAGAACCTAGCAAAAACCAGGAAAGCATAAAAAGAATCTCATTTTTTTCATACACATTGTGTGTTTTCCTTCTGCATGTCTGCTTTTTGTTCTTTCAGATTGTATACTCACTCTTGGGTCTTTTGATTGTACTATGAATTTCTCCAGCCTGGGAAAGGACAAATAAAATCCTTGGTGTATTTTGTTCTGATACATCTGCTTTAAAAAAAATAAATAAATAAAACTAAGGAAACCAAGCACTCTTCCCCTGCAAATGACATAATTTTTTTCACCTGAATTATTTAACTGCACTAAAAGAAGGCATCTTAAAATGACACAGCTCTCAATACAACAAGAGGTGGATAACACAAATATATCCAAGAAAATGCCAATAATCTTTACTTATCCAGTCTCTTTTTCAAAGCCTGTCTAGTGTGTACTGTTTCAGAAGATTACATGAGAAATGAATCATATTCAAAAGAAAGTGCATTGTTACAGGAAGCTTTAGTCAGATATATAGAAATAGATTTCAAAGAAAAATGATGTATTAAAAGACTCTAATGGCAAGATATAAATGGCAGAAGAATTGGAACTCTGCTAAAATGCAATAGAAATATTTTTAATGGACTAGCTCATATGCTAGTAAATAAAACTGACTGTTGTCGTTCAGTATCTCAGTCATGTCCGCCTCTGCCACCCCATGGACTGTAGCATGCCAGGCTTCCCTGTCCTTCACCATCTCATGGAGCTTGCTCAAATTCATGTCTATTGAGTCGGTGATACCATCCAACCATCTCGTCCTCTGTTGTCCCCCTTCTCCTCTTGCCTTCTATCTTTCCCAGCATCAGGGTCTTTTCTAATGAGTTGGCTCTTCACATCAGGTGGCCTAAGTATTGGAGCTTCAGCTTCAGCATCAGTCCTTCCAATGAATATTCAGGGCTGATTTCCTTTAGGATTGACTGGTTTGATCTCCTTGCAGGCCAAGGGACTCTCAAGAGTTTTCTCCAACACCACAATTCAAAAATTGACTGTAAGTGTGATAGGTAGCTCAGACAGTAAAGAATCTGCCTACAATGCAGGAGACCTCTGTTCAATTCCTGGGTCAGGAAGATCCCCTGGAGAAGGGAATGGCAACCCACTCCAGTATTCTTGCACGGAGAATCCCATAGACTGAGGATCCTGGCAGGCTACTGTCCATGGGGTTGCAAAAAGTCAGACATGACTGAGCAACTACCACTTTCAAGTGTGATAATTCTCCTAACTGAAAATGAATATGCCCTGGCTTTTTAGATGAAAAGAAAGGAAATTGAGTTCACCCAGAAACAATTTATAATATATGAAAGTTTTCCTAGCTTTTTGTAAACATGGCTGAAATTACCCTTTGCATTGGCTAAAGCAAGGGGAAAAAGTTTCTCAACTTCCTACTAAGTACATAAGATAATTATTACACAGTTTCAGAGAACCATTTCTTATCTAAGACTTGACATTTTTTATATATATCAGGTTGGCCAAAATGTTCATTCAGATTTTTCCAAGTGATCTTACAGAAAAGTCCGAATAAACATTTTGGTCAACCCAATAGCAATAAACATTTCACTGTATATAAAATTATTAAGATATACTCTAAAAAATTGCAAATCATTTTTCATTGGCACTGAATTTCAGTATACTAATCAATGAGGCATAAGACACTAATAATATTGTATAAAATACAAGGAATCAGTCTTAATATTCAATGGACAGCATTATGATATTTCAATAGCAAATATAATATTTTACTAAATGTATTCTTACAGTAGTTTCACCCCTTATATAACATGTTGAATAATAATATTTGAAGTCATATCTTAAAACTTCTGACCCACTGTAGACTTGGTTCACTGATTGATTTCTGAACATTTTCTGAAACTTTTCCCTATCCCACTTTAATACACTTAAGGTATATTAACCTGGTAGTGGTAAAGTTCTCAGAAACAAAATTTTGATCTCAGGCAAATCTAACATGTTAAACACTGCACTATGAAGCTTTTCTAGCACTAAAAGCCTAGAAAAAAGCCTAACTGCCCAAAAGTAGTATTTTTAAATAGCATTCAAATTGTTATATACCCATAAAATTCACCTATTAAAATTAGCAATGTGTCTATGTATTTACCAAATTGCAATAGATATATGATAAGTCAAGGACTTCCCCAGGGGCTCAGTAGTAAAGAATCTGCCTGCCAGTGCAGGAGACAGAGTTTAATCCCTGGGTTTGGAAGATTCCTTGGAAGAGGAAATGGCAATCCACTCTCATTTTTAGATATGCTCAGGTCTTGGTTATGAAATGTAAGCAACAATGTAAAACACTCTTTTCCCCTTTTGCTTCATTTCTTCCTCCTCCATGCTGCCAGACCTTATTTATGGTAACTGGCCCTGAAGCACCTACTGGGGCCATGAGTTGACCTTTAAAATGCAAACCATTTGTAATGTGGACATTTGAGTAATAGGGTAGTGAGAACTGGAGTCTCTGAGGACTTCCCGGACAAGAGACCCTATAATAAGATCTGAAGTGACAGACTCTAAACTTTCATGAAGAAGAAAAATAAGCTTCTACGTTTTGAAGCCACTGTTATTTATTGTGTGGAGGTTCTCTGTTACTATCTGAAGAGCTTAATTCTTAATGGCAAATGTTACTATATAAACAAAGAAGTTTAACATGTTGACAGCATTTAAAAGCATAAAACATATGGTGACAATTCAAAGGAGTCACTTTAAGAACATTACCAACAGAGTGTGCATCATCCTGTGATACACAGCATGGAAGCATGATTGAGAAAATGCTTGTCTAGATCTGAAAATGAAGATGTTTCTTTCCTGATTTTGAAAAGAAATAATCATTTGGAGATTCTGTGACCACCGTGCCATTTTTTTAAATGGAATTTTTTAATTAAACTCTTTATTTTGTATTGGAGTATAGCCAATGAATAATGTCGTGATAATTTCAAGTGGACAGCAAAGGGATGCTCTCATACATTTATGTGCATCCATTCTCCCCCAAACTCCCTCCCATCCAGGCTGCCACATAACATGGGACAAAGACCTACTGTATAGCACCATGCCTTTTAATTTTCATTTTATTTAGTGTTTGTAGTTCAGTTGGAGACAAGTAACTGGAGAACTGTTCAGAAGGGCTCCTATCAACTTTTAAGGGAAAATGCACTTCTCTGAGGAAAGATTAAAATGACTATACTAATTTCATCATATCACATAATGGTATACTGACAAATACATTCTTAAATTTGCATAGTGCTCAGTCACCTCCAACTCTTTGCTCTATGCCATGGACTGTAGCCCACGGAGACTCCTCTGTCCCTGGGATTTTCCTGGCAAGAATACTGTAAGTAGATTACATTTCCTCCTCCAGGAAAACTTCCTGACCCACATCTCCTGTGTCTGCTGCATTACAGGCAGATTATTGACCTCTGAGCCTGTGGAGAAATCCTAAATTTGTATAGCATAAGTGTAATAGTTGTAGAAGTAAACCCTAGAAAAACTGAAAACAGAAATCAAAACTTCAATTGACAAAGCGTGGTACAGTGAGGCATAAACAACTATTAAACTAGAAAATATAGCATAGACTTTGATATTACAAAAAATAAAAAGGCTTGAATTGTTAAATCGGGCCCAGATCAGTTAGAAAATTTAACTCCAGATTGTTCTAAAATTCAAAAGATGTAGACAAACACCAGGATCAAGAAAAATCTGATCTTAAAATCATCAGAGGCAGATCTCCAAAACTGTGGATTTGTTCCCACGTTAAGATGAGTTTTTAGTTTCAGATTTCACATGGAAGTTTCCTTCTGAGTAATACATTTAGGAGATAGGCTCACCCACAAAAAAAGAGATCTCTTTTCAAAATTTTATTTTCACCATTAAATAGAATAAAAACCAGTCCACTCCCTAGTCAGTCATGCTCCATAATCCTTAATTCCCAGTCTTGTTTTCAATATGAAATGTAGGCAGGTCTGAAACATTCTCCATAATGACTCCCCATGGTCTTTCTGCTAGTGAGGACTAATAGTATGTTGACCTGAGAAAGAATGTTATCATGGGTCACTGGGTCATAGTGACCCCTTCTTTCCAGAAGCCCTCAGTACAGAGAATGGGGGAAAAGTCCATAATTATTATGTCTCATTATTTTTTTAATCATGTTAGAAAAAGGAAATCCGATGAACTCAACTATTTATAATAGCTAAATGGATTAAGTTTTATGAAAATATGAATGATCAATGTTTACCACAGAAAGATCTTGTCAACATCATGAATCATTGTAGTTTGCAATTATGGAATTTTTGTAAAATATTTGAGCCCAGGAGAGGAATCTAATCAGCCTTACAAGCTCATCTACAAAGGATGTTTTAGGCTAATTTAGAATTTTTTCAACCTGTGTTTGGCAGAGCTCTTTATTTTCTTAGCAATATATCAGAGTTCCTCTCTTCCATCTCACTAACCAAGTCAACTCTGAAGTGAGCTGAAAGTATTAGTCAGTCATGTCTGGCAACCCCATGGACTGTAACCCATCAGGCTCCTCTGTCCACGGGATTGTCCAGGCAAGAATACTGGAGTGAGTAGCCCTTTCCTTCTTCACAGGATCTTCCCAACAGAGGGATCGAACCTGAGTCTCCTGAATTGCAGGCAGATTCTTTACCATCTGAGCTCTACTTTGATAAAATTTATTTTGAAGGATTAAAGCTGAAACTGAAGCTTCTGTACTTTGGCCACTTGATACAAAGAGCTGGCTCATGGCAAAAGACCCTGATGCTGGGAAAGACTGAAGGCAAAAGAATAGGGGGTGGAAGAGGGTGAAATGGTCACATTACATCACCATCTCAATGGACATGAGCAGGGGGCTAGTGGAGGACAGGGAAACCTAGCACACTGTAGTCTGTGGAGTCACAAAGAGTCGGACATGACTTAGTGACTAAACTACAACCACAGGAAAATTCTACAGAAGACAAAGTTATTCCAAAGCAAAGTAGAAAAGGAAAACAAAAATATTCGATAGAAAATTAAACCCCTCTTACTTTTGCTCAAAATGTGTTTGTTTTTAGAGTATCAGGTCTGACGAGTACAGCTCCAGGCTTAAAACATATGAGTGTTTTGTTGTTGTTGTTTTGTTTTGTTTTTTAGCCTGAAAACAGGCAATTTAAGAAGGCTTTCACTGGCAGGCCTCAGCAGGGATACTGCCTTCCCGCATCAAATTTGGGGCACAGCAAGTGCATCGCAGTCTTAGAAGGGGGTTTTAGTTAAGACTCAGCTCCTCGGGCCAATTGTGCTCTCCACATATTCTCATTTCTAGCTCTGGGGCCTTCATTTCTAAGTCTTTTTATATGAGGTATTGGGCATAAGTCCTCTTCAGGGACTTCTGCTATGACCACTTTATGGGGAAAAGAGAAGAAACCCTGAAGACAATCTTGCCTCTAACTCAACAACCTTCCCTGTAGGCCCCCAGGCCATAAAATGACCTGAACATTTTGCGTAGGGCTTTCTCCACAGTGTGGTGACCACCACATCTGCACTAACAAAAGCTTCTATTCACCAATTCATGCATTTTCCTTATAAGAAAATCAAGCAGGGGATTCTATGCTTTATCTGGTTTTAGGTCCTGCTTAGACCATTACAGTAAGTGATTGAAAGCATGATCTTTCACTTTTGGGTTGCTGCCTTGTGTTGAAGTATAGTATATTTATAATGTTGTGTTTGTCTCAGGTACACAGCAAAATAACACATTAGGAGTTTGGGATTAACACTATACTTAGTCGCTCAATTGTGTCTGACTCTTTGCAACCCCATAGACTGCAGCTTGCCAGACATCTCTGTCCATGGAATTCTCCAGGCAAGAATACTGGATTAGGTTGCCATTCACTTCTCCAAGGAATCTTCCCAACAAGGGATTGAATCCAGGTATCCCACTTTGCACATTGTAGGCTGGTTTTTTACCATCTGGGCCACAAGGGAAGCCCAAGAACACTGCAGGGGATAGCCTATTCTTTCTCCAAGGGATCTTCTTCCCTACCCAGGAATTGAACCTGGGTCTCTTGCATTACAGACAGATTCTTTGCCAGCTGAGCTATCAAGGAAGCCTGCTTTTACAGACTTTGCTGTTGTTCAGTTGCTCGGTCATATCCAAATCTTTGTGACAGCATGACCTGCAACACGGCAGGCATCCTTGTCCTTCACAAACCCCCAGAGCTTGCTCAAACTCCTGTCCACTGAGTTGGTGATGACATCCAACCATCTTGTCCTCTGTCATCCCCTTCTTCTCCAGCCTTCAATCTTTCCCAGCATCTGTTTCTTTTCTAATGAATCAACTCTGTGCATCAAGTGGTCAAAGTATTGTAGCTTCAACATCAGTCCTTCTAATGAATATTCAGGACTGATTTCCTTTAAGATTGACTGGTTTCATCTGCTTGTAGTCCAAGGGGCTCTCAACAGTTTCCTCTAACACCACAGTTCAAAAACATCAATTCTTGGGTGCACAGCTTTCTTTATGGTCCAATTCTCATACCCATACATGACTACTGGAAAAACCATAGTTTTGACTATATGGACCTTGGACAGCAAAGTAATATTTCTGCTTTTGAATATGCTGTCTAGGTTGGTCAAGGCTTTCTTCCAAGGAGTAACCTTTTTTTTATTTATTTTTTTAAATTTCATGGCTGCAGTCACCATCTGCAGTGATTTTGGAGTGCAAGAAAAGAAAGTCTGCCACTGTTTCCATTGTTTCCCCATCTCTTTGCCATGGAATGATGGGACTGGATGCCTCAATCTGCATTTTTTAAACGTTGAGTTTTAAGCCAGGTTTTTCACTCTCCTCTTTCACCTTCATCAAGAAACTCTTCAGTTCTTTGTGTTGTTCCCCAAGGGTGGTGTCATCTGCATATCTGAGGTTATTGATATTTCTTCCGGCAATCTTGATTTCAGCTTGTGCTTCATCCAGCCTGGTATTTCACATGATGTACTCTGCATATAAGTTAAATAAGCAGGGTGACAATATACAGCCTTGATGTACTCCTTTCCCAATTTGGAATCAATCCATCATTCCATGTTCAGTTCTAACTGTTGCTTCTTGATCTGCATAAAGATTTCTCAGGAGACAGGTAAGGTGGTCTGGTACTCCCATCACTTCAAGAATTTTCCACAGTTTGTTGTGATCCACACAGTCAAAGACTTTGATGTAGTCAATGAAGCAGAAATAAATATTTTTTCTGGAATTTTCTTGCTTTTTTTATGATCCAATGTATGTTGGCAGTATGATCTCTGGATCCTCTGCCTTTCCAGCTGGAAGCTAAATCCAGCTTGAGCACCTGCAAGTTCTCAGTTCACATACTGTTGAAGCCTGGCTTGGAGAATTTTGAGCATTAATTTGCTTGCTTGTGAAACGAGTGCAATTGTGCAGTAGTTCAAACATTGGCATTGCCCTTCTTTGGGATTGGATGAAAACTAAACTTTTCCAGCCCTTTGGTCACAGCTGAATTTTCCAAATTTGCTGACATATTGAGTGCAGCACTTTCACAACATCATCTTTTAGGATTTGAATTAGCTCAGTTGGAATTCCATCACCTCCACTTACTTTGTTCATAGTGATGCTTCCTAAGGCCCTCTTGACTTCATAATCTAGGAACCCTGGCTCTAGGTGAGTGATCACACCATTGTGGTTATCTAGGTCATGAAGATATTTTTTGTAGAGTTCTTCTGTGTATTGTTGCCACCTCTGTGTATTCTTGACACCTGTTCTCAATAGCTACTGTTAGGTCTATATTGTTTATGTCCTTTATTGTGCCCCTCTTTACATGAAATATTCACCTGGTAACTCTAATTTTCTTGAAGAGATCTCTAGTCTTTCCCATTCTATTGTTTTCCTCTATTTCTTTACATTGATCACTTAGGAAGGCTTTCTTATCTCTCCTTGCTACTCTTTGGAACTCTGCATTCAAATGGGTATATCTTTCCTTTTCTCCTTTGCCTCTTGCTTCTCTGTTTCTCAGCTATTTGTAAGGACTCCTCAGAAAACCATTTTGCTTTTTTGCATTAGTTTTTCACTGGGAGGGTTTTGGTCACTGCCTCCTGTACAATATTAAAAACCTCCATAGTTCTTTAGGCACTCTTTCTGTCAGTCTAATTCCTTGAATCTATTAGTACATATGCACTACTGGATATAAAATAAATAATCAGAAAGGTTTGGTTCTTCAGACACATTAGAAGCTTGGGTTTAGCAGATACAAACCACTATATATAAAATAGAAAGTCAATAAAATCCTACTTGTATTATACTCAGTATTTTGTAATGACCTATAAGGGGAAATGATTTGGCTTATTTCTTTAATCATCTACTCCAGTAACTGATGGTTTAGGTCTCTATTCCAGCTCAGCTGAACTCCTGACAAGTTTGTAGGATGAGGAGCTATGATATAGCTGGGTTGAGACTGCCGGGGCTACAGCTTAATTATACACATTTTCCTCATTGTTTGCTTTGAATAACTTAAAGGTCGTGTTTTTGGTGTCATTGTTTTTTCCTTTACTGGTACTTTGTCTCTTACGTATCAGAAGATTATAGAAGATTTAACTCTACTCTTCCAGTCTCTTCCATTCTATCCCAGCTTGATATACTCTCCCATCATCTGTAAGTGCTCCATGATGAAAACTGGATCCTTTATAGATTGGTAATGGTTTTGCTGGCCTAATGGGCCATCACAAGCTTCTTTTCCTCCTCTGGAAAACCCAGAATAGTCAACCTTTGACATGCAGGAGCCGTCTAGTAAAAAAAAAAAAGTCCGTCTAGTCAAAGCTACGGTTTTTCCAGTAGTCATGTATGGGTGTGAAAAATGGACTATAAAGAAATCTGAGCACCGAAGAACTGATGCTTTTGAATTATGGTGTTGGAGAAGACTCTCGAGAGTCCCTTGGACTGCAAGGAGATCCATCCAGTAAATCCTAAAGGAAATCAGTCTTGAATATTCATTGGAAGGTCTGATGCTGAAGCTGATACTGCAATACTTTGGCCACCTGATGTGAAGAACTAAATCCTTGGAAAAGACCCTGATGCTGGGAAAGACTGAAGACAGGAGAAGGGATCAACAGAGGATGAGATGGTTGGATGGCATCACCAACTTGATTGACATGAGTTTGAGTAAGCTCTGGGAGTTGGTGACGGACAGGGAGGCCTGGCATGCTGCAGTCCATGGGGTCGCAAAGAGTCAGACATGACTGAGTGACTGAACTGAACTGAACTGCCATGTGTAAGCCTCAGAATAAGCTCATATCCTGCAAATGTGCCCAGGGTTGAAAATGTTCAGTGATCTCAGTTCCACTAGGAATAACCCTTTGTCAACTGGAATTTTAGCTCATCTGGTTCTTTATTTCCCCACAGCTCACCATGCCTTTAAAATACCATACAAATATATTTCTTTCTTAACTGGATTTTTCAAGTTTCTTACATAGAATTGAGGCCTTCCTTCTTCAAAACATGACAAAGTCTTCACAAGTAAGCTTTTATGTATAATTTTCTGTGAATTATTTGCAGGTTTTTCTAGTACAGCTAATTACAGTATTTTTGATGGTGATGGTGGTGACATTTTTGCTTCATTTTTATATTAAGAATGCATTTGGAGTCATGAACTTAATAAATATACCATGAATTTGTGTTAATTTGTAAAGGTAAACCATGAGCTCCTAGAGGGAAGGGATTGTGTCTTCTTCATCTTTAAAAACATGTCTACGCCTGTCAAGAATCTGTCCATTACTACTGTTCAAGCAATGTTTATTAGATAAAATAAGTCATATGTGAATACATAAATGAAGTCTCTGAGTGTACAGTATTCTAATATAATTTTAGAGGTATCGACATGATCCTTCAGGATTAGATGAGGAGAGAGTTTAAGGAGAATTATGTTATCTTAAAGGTGATATACGATCTTGCTCTTACTTTTGCAATAAAGTTAAAGATCTCTGTGGGTAGGGACTAGTCCTATTTTATTCATTTCCTGAATTTGCCAAGCAACATTAAATCCATAAGTTGAATAATTTCTATTAACAACATTGATTTAAACTGTACACATTCTTACCATGATAGCAGAAGAAAATTAGGATATACAGGCGCAGCAATTTCTGATTATCCAATTTAGAATTATACCAAAAATCAGAATTCTCATCTAATAGTGGATAAAGAAATAGAGACTTAATTATCTTACTGCCAGGGGATCTTATAGAAGGTCAAGGAATTGATCAGTCTATTCCTCTTTCAACCATTCTCAGTATGTTACCCTGAATCTCATTATGCTGTCTTTTCATTCAACACAAATTTTCATGCCTAAATTCAAATGTAGTGTGAGTGGTAAGCAAAAGGACTTTTCTTTGGGTGGAGGTTTTCTCTCTCAGAAGCACACCAGAAGATTTTTCTTTATAGGAGATACAAGTATATATAGGATATATTTACATTCATACATATATTTTTATGGTCATGTCTAGTTTGCAAATCCAAACTGGAAAAGCAAGTATGTAGGAAGGTGGCATGGGTTTGCCATTGTCACCCAGAAATACATTTTGTTTTTCTTTTGTTTTGTCACAAGGAAGGATAGAAATGGCTGTTTGATAACTTAATAATATTGTCTGCCATGAAGTACACAGGTGTGCTGACTTACTACAGAACAGAAAATGTTGAGCATGGGTAGTGAATAATTTACTCTCTATTTAGCAGCTCCTATATGCAAACCCTGTGAATTGTTTTGCATATGTTATCTGATTTTGATTTCTGACCAGTCAAGATGTTGCTTTTAAATGCATTGGCTGGTGTTGACGTCCTTTGCTTTTCTTCCTTGCTTCTAGACATCTCTACAAATCTCATCTTTGTCAGTCTCTGGATGGAGTAAAACCAAAGTGGGTCCTTCACAATGTATCCAGAAAGGCTAGGATAGCTGATTACTCACTTTGCTCTCCCATCCCTGGTAAAGGAAACTCTTTGTGAATGAAGAGTTGCTCCTGGTCACTGAGGACCGCTGGCTTGGCGGATGGAACTATACAGGCAGTGAAGCTGCCTTCCCTTCCCTGCCTTTACCTTCCCTTCTTGCATGGTTATACTCAGGAAATTTTTGTTCTATTGTGTTGCTGGAGTTTCTTAACTGGACTATGGAGCTCTCCCAGAAAATTTCTGTTTGTGGAAAGTTCTCTGTCAACCTACATCTGTGGATGGAGGCTGGGGTATTTTACTCTGTCCTCTTGATGATATCACTCTCTCCATTTATAAAAATAATTTGATGACAAATTAATTAAATATAACTGACTCATCAAATTATCTGTTAACCTCCTTTTCTTGTTGTTTTTCGGCTACTAAGTTGTGTCTGATTCTTTGCAACCCCATGGACTGCAGCACACTAGGCTCCTCTGTCCTTCTTTATCTCCTGGAATTTGCTCAAATTCATGTCCACTGAGTTGGTGATGTTATCTAATCATCTCCTCTTTTCCTTTGCCCCCTTTTCCTTTCATTTTCAATCTCCTTATCACTTTTTTTTTTTTTTTTGATCTACTGATCTGTTAGAATGAGTCAATCTGCTTCCGCAAATAATGTGAAAAGATTATCAGTATAAAGTGGATATGGCAGCTGGGACTGCAATATCATCATTCTTAAATTGATGGCCTCAAGTACACCTTCTGGTTAACTAACAATAAAATAAGCATTATTGCAAGAGGAACAAAAGTATTTGTCTCCTGATAGCTGTAAATATATGCTTTTTTCTTCCTAGGGACTCTGCTTCCAAAAAGTTGAATGTGTTCTATTTATATCTTTCTCTTGTCTTAGGAATGTGTGCCAAATTTTCTAATTCAGTAGTTGCAGGGCTCTACATAAAATGCAATATTTCTCTTGAGTAGGGAATAATTAGAGCAGAGTACATGAGTCTATGAGTCTGGCCAAGAAATATTTTTAAATGTTCTAGATAATTTTAATAACTGAATGAAGAAAATCAGAAATTATTCTGTATTTTATTCTATTTCAAGAGAAGTAATACTGACCTGAAATTCAGAATTTTATTGTGCACTGTTTCAAAGGTTTGTTCAGAGGTTATCAATATACATCTTATACATAAAAATGTGAATTATTATTAAGATTTTTTAAATGCATGCAATTCCAGAGTTTACCACCTAATCATATGAGTGATATTTCTTTGACACTATAAAAAGTAAATATAAACAGGCAACATTATCAACATTTTTTGAGGCTTCTTTTTATTTGGGTAACTTTGGTTGAACACTTTATATATGTTTCCTGTACACAGCATTGTAATTCGACACACCACAGCATAGCAGTACTAGCAGTGTATGTGTGTTCAGCTGTGTTCGACTCTTTGCAACCCCATGGCCCACCAGGCTCCTCTGTCCATGGAATTCTCCAGGTAAGAACACTGGAGTGGGTTGCCATTTGCTTTTCCAGGGGATCTTCTCAACACAGGGATCAAATGTGCATCTCTTGCATTGGTAGATATATTCTTTATCACTGTGCCACCAGGGAAGCCCCACACCACAGAATGCTCATCACCAAAAATCTAGTTTCCATTCATCACCACACAGTTGACTTCTTTACCACTTTTGCCCTCCTTTCAACCCCCTGATAAGCACCAATCTGTTCTCTGTATCTGTGTTTTTTATTTTTCTTTTCTCTAATCCACTCATACAGTATTTGTCTTTCTCTGACATATTTCAATTAGCATAATAATTAGCATAATACCCTCAAGTCCAATCTATATTGCAAATGACAAGATTTGCTGGTTTCTTTAATTTCTGAGTAGATTCCATTGTACACAAATACTGGGTCTTTTTTATTAATTCATCTGTCCATGGACACTTAGGTTGTTTCCATATCTTGGTTATTGCAAATAATGCTGGGATAAAAATGAACAGAACTGAAAAATGGTAGTGCATACATCTTTCTGGATTAGAGATTTTGTATTTTTTGGTAAACACCAAAAAGTGGAGTTTTAGATTACCGTAACATATACACACTACTGGGAATGACTACTCAACTCCAGTATTCTTGCCTGGAGAATTTCATGGACTGAGGAGCCTGGCGGCCTACAGTCCATGGGGTCGCACAGAGTCGGAAACAACTGAATAACTAACCCTGTGGTCTATTACTGTTGTACCTGAGTGTTTTTAATATGTAAATAACAAAATGTACATATATCCTACCATTTATAAAATAGGGAAACATCAAGGACCTACTGCATAGTATAGATAACTACATTTAATATCTTGTAATTATAATGAAAAAGAATCTGAAAAGAATATATATTCATATATAGATATGAATACAGATATGTCTGAATTATTTTGTTACACTCAAAACTAGCATGGCATTGTAATAAGCTATACTTCAATTTAAAAGTTGTAGGTTTCTGGTAAACCAAAAGAAGTGGAATAGTTGGATCATGTGGTAGTTTCATTCTTAAGTTTTGGATGAATTTCCATAGCATTTCCACTAGTGCACGAGGGTTCCCTTTTGTCCACATCCTTACCAACACTTGTCATTTCTTGTCTGTCTTTTTGATGACAGTCATTTTGACAGCTGTCAGGTGGTATCTCATTGTAGTTTTGATTTGCATTTTCCTAACAATTTGTGATGTTGAACAGCCTTTCATGTGCCTGTTGGCCATCTATATGTCTTTTTTGGAAAAAGAAAAATATCTAAGATCCTCTGTCCATTTTTAAATTGGACTGTTGTTTATGTGTTGTTGAGTTATAGAAGCTTTATAAATTTTGGCTTCATGCCTTATCAGATATACGATTTACAAATGTCTTCTCTCATTCAATAGGTTATCTTTCTTTATTTTATTGATGGTTTCTTTTGCAGCAGAAGCTTTTTAGTTTGATGTAGTAGTGTTTGTTTATTTTTGCTTTTATTTCCCTTTTCTGAGGAGACATGCAAAAAGGTATTACTAATACTGAGGGTGAAATGTGTACTGCCTATGTTTCCTTCTAGGAAACCTTTAATGCATTTTGAGTTAATTTTTGCATATGGTACAAGTGGTCTAGTTCCATTCTCTTGCATGTGGCTGTCCACTTTCCACAACATCATTTATTTAAGAGACTTTCCTTTCTTTGTTGTATGTTCTTGGCTACTTTGTCACATTTATTTTAATGATGAATAAACTGAAGCTCATAGATGTTAATTTATTTGTTTGCTGTTACATAACTTATTAAAAGTAAAGGCAAGATTTGAATCCTAAGACATATCATGCTAAATAAAACACCTCTTTAGAGAGAGTTGAAAAGATCTGAATTGTTGTCAATAATACTGCATTGTGCACTTTAAAATATGTTGTCTTCTTATCCCAATAAAGTTCATAAATAAGCTGGATGCATTAAAAATTTAAAAAGAAATGGAATCTGGCTATAGCACAGCTGAGACAATTCTTTAATCTGACACTGGGATATGACAGTGTACAAAAATGCACACACCTCTCATTCAAAGATATGAAAAAATATTTTGCTCTAATGGTTAAAAATGTCCCTTCAATGGCATGGAACCAATAAAGGAGTCCTAAGTATTTGATGCACCCCTGGGTGTAACTGTTTGCTTGCAGCTCAGGAGAACCAATTTAACTAATTTTTTTTTTTTTTTAGGGGGTAGGGTGGATTTAGGAGTAAACATGTCCATCAACAGTGTTTCATCACCAGTTTTCACTTGATTTATCTAAGGATTTTTCATGCTAACAAAAGCTTTTATGATAATTAACAGCTCTATGAAAAAGCGGGAGCGTTTGTAAAATAGAATATAAGTCTACCAGCCTGTTAATATGCCGACAGAAATTTTATATATTTTATAAATCAGAACGCTACTTTTATTAGCCACACAATGATGCACTCACAGAATAATTATGATTTCATTCAAAGAAACAAGGCAGTGATAAACTTACATGCAAAGAGTTTTGAGAGAAAAATCAGATATTCTCCTGTGTCTGTCTGCATATGTTAAAACTTGTATGATGAACACCACCTTATTTTTCAGGTTTGCCTATTCAAAATGATTGGGCTTCCCAGGTGGCGTTAGTGGTAAAAGAACCCGCCTGCAATGCAGGAGACATAAGAGATTCAGGTTCTATCCCTGGGCAGGGAAGATTCCCTGGAGGAGGGCATGGCAAACCACTCCAGTATTCTTGCCTGGAGAATCCCAGGGACAGAGGAGTCAGGCAGGCTCCAGTCCATAGGGTTGCAAAGAGTCAGACATGACTGAAGTGACTTAGCACACATGTGTTCAAAATACTTACATTCATAAAATCCATATTTTATGGATTTTAAAAATATGTCAATAACTTTAAAAAAGTAGAATCATGTTATTAAGCAGTAAACTTAATAATACTATCTATGCCTATCTATGACCCATGTATTCTACAGAAGCAAAATAAAATAAACAAAACTAAATAGCTGCATACAGCATAGAATGAGTTTCTAGAGCTGCTTTAAGAACTTAATAAAAACCTCAAATATGCCCTAGAAAATAGGTTATGTAATCTTGGCTAACTCTGGAGCCACAGTCAATGAATGGATACACTGGCTCACTTCTTATCCCAGGCCAGATTATCCTGATGTCTATAACCAAGGGATAATTTGAGCTGGTGAAGAAGTTGAGATTTAATCTTAAAAAATCTGAACTCTATACAGTAAAATAATATAGAGCAAGTTAATTTTCAGGACAAAACACAGAAGTCTTTAAATTAGATATTGGCTACAATATCAAGTTGCCAACATCTGTTGGATCACCGAAAAAGCAAGAGTTCCAGAAAAATATCTACTTCTGATTTACTGACTATGCCAAAGCCTTTGACTGTGTGGATCACAACAAACTGTAGAAATTTCTTTAAGAGATGGGAATATGAAACCAATACCTGTCTCCTGAAAATCTGTATGCAGGTCAAGAAACAACAGTTAGAACTGGACATGGATCAACAGACTGATTCCAAATCGGGAAAGGAGTACATCAAGGCTGTATATTGTCACCCTGTTTATTTAACTTATATGCAGAGTACATCATGCAAAGTACTGGGCTGGATGAAGCACAAGTTGGAATCAAGATTGACGTGAGAAATATTAAAAACCTCAGATATGCAGATGACACAATCCTTATGGCAGAAAGTGAAGAAGAACTGAAGATCCTCTTGATGAAAGTGAAAGAGGAGAGTGAAAAAAAATTGTCTTAAAACTCAACATTCAGAAAACCAAGATCATGGCATCAGGTTCCAACACTTCATGGCAAATAGATGAGGAAACAATGGAAACAGTGAGAGACTTTACTTATTTGAGCTCCAAAATCACTGCAGGTGGTGATTGTAGTCATAAAGTTGAAAGACACTTGCTTCTTGGAAGAAAAAATATGAACAACCTAAAAAGCACACTAAAAAGCAGACACATTACTTTGTCAATAAAGGTCCATCTAGTCAAAGCTATGTTTTTTCCAGTAGTCACATATGGATGTGAGAGTTGGACTATAAATAAAAATGAGCACCGAAGACATGATGCTTTTGAATTGTCATGTTGGAGAAGACCCTTGAGAGTCCCTTGGTCAGCAAAGAGATTCAACCAGTCCATCCTAAAGGAAACCAGTCCTGAATATTCATTGGAAGGACTGATGCTGAAGCTGAAACTCCAAAGTGGCCACCTGATGTGGAGAACTGGCTCATTTGAAAAGAGTCTGATGCTGGGAAAGTTTGAAGGCAGGAGGAGAAGGGGACAACAGAGGATGAGAGAGTTGGATGGCATCACCAACTCGATGGACACGAGATTGAGTAAGCTCTGGGAGTTGGTGATGGACAGGGAAGCCTGGCGTACTGCAGTCCATGGGGTCACAAAGAGTCAGACATGACTGAGCCACTGAACTGATCTAATTGAACAATATAGTTGTCACTAACAATATAGCTAAATAGTGTATATACACATTTATATACACTACATAAATATGTATTATACTTGTAATACAAGTATGAATACAGATGAGTGAGTGAAAGTCCCTCAGTCATGTCCAACTCTTTGCGACCCCATGGACTATACAGCCTATGGAATTCCCCAGGCCAGACTACTGAAGTGGGTAGCCTATCCCTTCTCCAGGGAATCTTCCAGACCCAGGAATTGAACTGGGATCTCCTGCATTGCAGGAAGATTCTTTACCAACTGAGCTCTCAGGGAAGCCAATCATATAATAGCTAATCATACAGAAATAAGACTTATAAGGCATTTATATTCATAATTATTATAGTTATAATACTTACTATAAGCTTATAATTTAATAAATACAGAAGTGTTAGTCACTCAGTCATGTCCGATTATTTTCAAATCTATGGACTGTAGCCCATCAGGCTTCTTTGTCCATGGGACTTTCCAGGGAGTAACACGGGAGTGGGTTGCCATTTCCTTCTCCAGGGGATATTCTAGACCCAGGGATCGAACCTGGGTCTCCTGCATTATAGGTAGATTTTCTACCATCTGAGCCACCAGGAAAGCCCCTAGTTTAATATAGACTAGCCATTATGTTTATATTTTTATACATATTTATTCATATATGTTTATTATATTTATGTTTATGTATGACATATATTTATTTATATATAATATGCATTTATTTATATCAATATATATTTATTTATGTATGTTTGTATGTAATATATGCCAATATATTGTAGAAGGAAATGGCAACCCACTCCAGTATTCTTGCCTGAGAAATCTTATGGACAAAAGAGCCTGACAGGCTACCATCCAGTCCATGGGGTTGCAAAAGAATTGGACAAGACTGAACACCTAAAACAGTATATGCCAGGCTGCATGAAACACAGGCTGAAATCAAGATTACGGGAAGAAATACTAATAACCTGAGATGGAGATGACACCACCCTTTTGACAGAAGGTGAAGAGGAATTAAAGACCCTCTGAGAATACATTATTTAATTTATTAAATATATATAATAAATATTTATAAATAAAATATCTTTAGATTTCTTGAAATGATTCAATTAAATATTACTTTGAATTTATTCGGCACATAATTATATTATTTGATATGTCTGAAATATTGCATAGGAACCTGGAATGTTAGGTCCATGAATCAAGGCAAATTGGAAGTGGTCAAACAGGAGATGGCAAGAGTGAATGTCGACATTCTAGGAATCAGCAAACTAAAATGGACTGGAATGGGTGAATTTAACTCAGATGACCATTATATCTACTACTGTGGGCAGGAATCCCTTAGAAGAAATGGAGTAGCCATCATGGTCAACAAAAGAGTCCAAAATGCAGCACTTGGATGCAATCTCAAAAACAACAGAATGATCTCTGTTTGTTTCCAAGGCAAACCATTCAATATCATGGTAATCCAGGCTTATGCACCAACCAGTAACGCTGAAGAAGCTGAAGTTGAATGGTTCTATGAAGACCTACAACACCTTTTAGAACTAACATCCAAAAAAGATGTCCTTTTCATTATAGGTGACTGGAATGCAAAAGTAGGAAGTCAAGAAACACCTGGAGTAACAGGCAAATTTGGCCTTGGAGTACAGAATGAAGCAGGGCAAAGGATAATGGAATTTTGCCAAGAGAACGCACTGGTCATAGCAAACACCCTCGTCCAACAACACAAGGGAAGACTCTACACATGGACATCACCAGATGGTCAACACCGAAATCAGATTGATTATATTCTTTGCAGCCAAAGATGGACAAGCTCTATACAGTCAGCAAAAACAAGACCTGGAGCTGACTGTGGCTCAGATAATGAACTCCTTATTGCCAAATTCAGACTTAAACTGAAGGAAGTAGGGAAAACCACTAGACCATTCAGGTATGACCTAAATCAAATCCCTTATGACAATACAGTGGAAGTGAGAAATAGATTTAAGGGACTAGATCTGATAGACAGAGTGCCTGATGAACTATGGACAAAGGTTTGTGACATTGTACAGGAAACAGGGATCAAGACCATTCCCATGGGAAAGAAATGCAAAAAGGCAAAATGGTTGTCTGAGCAGGCCTTACAAATAGTTGTGAAAAGAAGAGAAGTCAAAAACAAAAGAGAAAAGGAAAGATATTCCCATTTGAATGCAGAGTTCCAAAAATAGCCAGGAGAGATAAGAAAACCTTCCTCAGTGATGCAAAGAAATAGAGGAAAACAACAGAATGGAAAAGACTAGAGATCTCTTCAAGAAAATTAGAGATACCAAGGGAACGTGTCATGCAAAGATGGGCTCAATAAAGGACAAAAATGGTATGGACCTAACAGAAGCAGAAGATATTAAGAGGTGGCAAGAATACACAGAAGTACTGTACAAAAAAAATCTTCATGACCCAGATAATCACGATGGTGTGATAACTCACCTAGAGCCAGACATCCTGGAATTCGATGTCACGTGGGCCTTAGAAAGCATCACTACGAACAAAGCTAGTGGATGTGATGGAATTCCAGTTGAGTTATTTCAAATCCTGAAAGATGATGCTGTGAAAGTGCTGCACTCAATATGCCAGCAAATTTGGAAAACTCTGCAGTGGCCAAGGACTGGAAAAGGTCAGTTTTCATTCCAATCCCTAAGAAAGGCAATCCCAAAGAATGCTCAAACTGCTGCACAATTGCACTCATCTCATGCATTAGTAAAGTAATGCTCAAACTTCTCCAAGCCAGGCTTCAGCAATACATGAACCGAGAACTTCTGGATGTTCAAGCTGGTTTTAGAAAAGGCAGAGGAACCAGAGATCAAATTGCCAACATCTGCTGGATCATCGCAAAAGCAAGAGGTCCAGAAAAATATCTATTTCTGCTTTATTGACTATGCCAAAGCCTTCAACTGTGTGGATCACAATAAACTGTGGAAAATTCTGAAAGAGATGGGAATACCAGACCACCTGACCTGCCTCTTGAGAAACCTGTATGCAGGTTAGGAAGCAACAGTTAGAACTGGACATGGAAAAACAGACTGGTTCCAAATAGGAAAAGGAGTATGTCAAGGCTGTATATTGTCACCCTGCTTATTTAACTTATATGCAGAGTACATGAGAAATGCTGGGCTGGAAGAAGCACAAGGTGGAATCAAGATTGCCAGGAGAAACATCAATAACCTCAGATATGCAGATGACACCACCCTTATGGCAGAGAGTGAAGAGGAACTAAAAAGCCTCTTGATGAAAGTGAAAGAGGAGAGTGAAAAAGTTGGCTTAAAGCTTAACATTCAGAAAACTAAGATCATGGCATCTGGTCCCATCACCTCATGGGAAATAGATGGGGAGACAGTGGAAACAGTGTCAAACTTTATTTTTTGGGGTTCCAAAATCAATGCGGATGGTGACTGCAGCTACGAAATTAAAAAACGCTTACTCCTTGGAAGGAAAGTTATGACCAACCTAGACAGCATATTAAAAAGCAGAGACATTGCCAACAAAGGTCTGTCTAATCAAGGCTATGGTTTTTTCAGTGGTCATATATGGATGTGAGAGTTGGACTGTGAAGAAAGCTGAGCGCTGAAAAATTGATGCTTTTGAACTGTGGTGTTGGAGAAGACTCTTGAGAGTCCCTTGGACTTCAAGGAGATCCAACCAGTCCATCCTAAAGGAGATCAGTCCTGGGTGTTCATTGGAAGGACTGATGCTGAAGCTGAAACTCCAGTACTTTCGCCACCTCATGTGAAGAGTTGACTCATTGGAAAAGACCCTGATGCTGGGAGGGATTGGGGGCAGGAGGAGAAGGGGACGACAGAGGATGAGATGGCTGGATGGCATCACCGACTCAATGGGTATGAGTTTGAGTAAACTCTGGGAGTTGGTGATGGACAGGGAGGCCTGGCGTGCTGCAATTCATGGGGTCGCAAAGAGTTGGACACGACTGAGTGACTGAACTGAACTGAACTTCCCAGGTGGCTCTGTGATAATGAATATGCCTTCAATACAGGAGACAGGGCTTCCATACCTGTGTCAGGAAGATATCCGGGAGAAGGAGATGGCAACCCACTCCAGTATTCTTACCTGGGAAATCCCATGGGCAGAGGAGCCTGGTGGGCCACAATCCACGGGATCACAAAGGAGTCAGACTCAGACGTGACTTAACGAGTAAACAAACAACAATAATTTGATATGCCTGTTAAAAGAATACTTTGAGGACAGTTTTTGAATATCATATTTTACATTCAGTTACTTTATGAAGACATTTATTTCAAAGAAAATAAACATATATATATATATACACACACATATATGTATGCTTTGTAGTTTAATATGCTATAATAGGAAATTTGCTACTTGTTGATAAATTGAAAATTATCAGATAGAAAACACACAAAACATTGGATTCTGGACTTTTTTTTTTTGTAGATGATCCATAATGCCTCTTAATTTCTCATATACCCATTTCTAAGGTTTTGGTATGTCAACTAACTGCTCTTAGACTTAATTATATGGTCTTGCATTTTAACCGCTGCCCTGACATAGTACAAACGACTCAATTCTTGGGGACCTTATTACAGGAGATCTATAAATTAAAATAAAAGAAACACTCCAAGAATAATACAGTAATAGAACTGTCTTTATTCTTCCTCTACCACAGAAACTTCCTATAGTTGAAAGCAGATGAATATCTTTGAAAATTAGTGTTTTGCCCTTTAGTGAAGTTCATATAGTCATCGATTGTGAATCTATATTAACAAGTTCATATTCATAAAGAATAGAAAAAATTACTCAAATCTTACCTTTAGGCTGGTTTAACATTATATGATCATGGTCACTATTAGAAGTTTTTCTAGTGAATATTTTGCTCATTAAATTATTCTCTTTCTATTCTATTTACAAAAATTATCTGTCAGCAAGTGATAATTTTTTCTCATTTTACTGAACTCATTTTTAAACAAATTTACTACAAAATAACCAGTGATATTTAACTGAATTAAATATGGATGCTATCTCTTGGAACAGTAGATGGAATTTATGCCCAAGCTTATACTCACAAAGAGAGCTGGAAGGAGGCCCACCATCCTTTTCATTTATAAAAGAATTCATTAGGACCTGAAGTTCTTGGGACCAGAAGTGGTACCAACTTACATGCTAGGAAGAAGGATCTTTAGGACCCATGAAATAAAGTGATGGCTTCAGTTCACTTCAGTTCAGTTCAGTCACTCAGTCGTGTCTGACTCTTTGTGACCCCATGAACTGCAGCACAGCAGGCTTCCCTGTCCATCACCAACTCCCGGAGCTTGCTCAAACTCAAGTCCATCAAGTCAGTGATGCCTTCCAACCATCTCATCTTCTGTTGTTCCCTTCTCCTCCTGCCTTCAATCTTTCCCAGCAACAGGGTCTTTTCCAATGAGTCAGTTCTTCACATCAGGTGACCAAAATATTGGAGCTTCAGCTTCAGTTCTTCCAATGAATATTCAGTACTGATTTGCTTTAGGATTGACTCATTTGATCTCCTTTAAGAGAAGTTTAGACTTACTAAACTTAATAGTTGGTTTATACTCTTTCTTATGATTCTCATGTTTTGTATTAGGTTTGTTGAATACCTTATTTTGATAAACACTAACTGAAGAACTAAAACAAAAATAATTTTCTCCTTCATTGAAGAGTCTAGTTTTATATATTTCAAATGGAAGAACATGAGTAATGAATACATGTGAGCTGAGGTTGTCTATTATACATATTTTTCATCTATATTTCTGACAAAGATTCCATTTTCTTCTTATTTCACAGCTTCACATAGAAGAACCATCACTTATAAATTTTCAGGTGGACAAAATTTGCTTATCCTACCAACAATATTAAACACAGAAATGAAAATCAAAGTCCATGTTGAATGTGCTATTTCAGCTCTTAAAATAAATCCTGTGGCCCCGTCAAATAAGCCATGTTGTAACATCTTTAGAAATAACTTGGCATGTATTTTGAAATGGAGGCATCTATCTTTGATGTTATTATAAGCTAAAGGGCATGTGAAGAAGAAAAAAAAGTTGTAACTTACCCTATACCTTAGAGGCAGGGAGATTCAAATGATAAATTATTTATGAGAATTAAAGAAGACACTGCAGGCTCTTGTTGCTTATTAAAAGGAAGTGATTTTCAAACTTGGTTAAGTTATATTTCAATGGATCCTTTCTTCTATTTAAACTTTATTTTGCCAAGATCAAGGCAAATAAAAAAAAAGTTAAAAGTCTTTTTTATGATTCTCCAAAGAAGATAATAGGTTTTCTTATTAGTATTTCTTCCCTCATATTGTACTGAAACATTAACTTGTAATTATATTATCATGATAAATGACTAAGCAGCTGATACAAAGTTAGATATATAATGATCAGTTTCCTTCTGATACTCCTATAAGGAAATTTATTAAAAATTCATAAGATGGATGGAGCTGTTTGTCAACCAGCATGAAAGGAAAAACAGAGGTGTCTGAGAATGAATCTAGCAAATACATTCAGATCAATCTGTACCCTTTCTCCAGACAGCAAATTTCACTAGTTACTGGCAAGAGCTTGGAAATAGGAGCTATCTTCATGAGTGATCAGTCTCTCGTCATGTCCAACCCCATGAACTGCAGCCCAGGCTCCTCTGTCCATGGGATTTTCCAAGCAAGTATACTTCAGTGGGTTGCCATTTCCTCCTTCAGGGAATCTTCCTAACCCAGGAATTGAATCCACATCTCCTGCTTTGACAGGTGGATTCTTTACCACTGTATCACCTGTGATCTTCAGGGATGTGCTAAGAAAAGTCTAACAACTAGCTCTCTGAAAAAGCTCTAATTTGCATGTTTTCTTTTTTTTTTTTTTTTCCTTTCAATTTCCATGGGGAAAAAAATGCATCACAATTGATTTCAAACTACCCATACAATGTCACTGACCTCTGAGTTGGAAAGAAAAGCACAATTAGCCTTCATAGGCCACGTGTTGTTGTGGTTTAGTTATGTCCAACTGCCTTGAGACAGCCCGTGGGACTCTTCTGCCCACGGGATTTCCCAGGCAAGAACACTGAAGTGGGTTGCCATTTCCTCCTGGGCTTTTCTCAACCCAGCGTCTGAACCTGCATCTCTGTGTCTCCTGAATTGGCAGATGTATTCTTTACTACTGAGCTGCAGGGGAAGCCCCCGCAGGTCATGTGAGACAGCGTTAGCCCCATTTATCTTGCAGCAGCTGTAAAGTTGTACTCCAAAAGGACTGGACATAACGTGCATGATTCCAGAGGAGACAAGGATCAATAAGGAAAAAGTAACTACAGGTAGATTTCTACCTATTTGAAAAAGTCTTTCCTAGAAGAGCAGACTGCCTCTTCTGACTAATGGGCATTGGAGTATCAATACTTCAGCTCCTTGTCTTCTTTTTTGAGATAACTCTGAGGCATATAAACTCCACTGTCTAACGTGTTCTTCAGCAGAATTTAGCTTCAAGTGCTCTTGGTGGTTACATCCTTGATAGTCACACTTTATATATTGCTTTTCCTTCCCAGTGAGTCCTGGGGTCAATTTCCACATAGACTGCACTCTGTAGCTTGTCTTAGTGTCTTAGCATCTGCTATGGATGCTTCTGAAGCTAGTGTCCTTAGAGGACTAGAAAAGAATTAGTTCTCATGGTGGGTAACCTGCGCAGCAACAATAACCCAGCACAACTGAAAGTAAAATAAATAAATAAAAATTTCAAAAAAGAGATAATTGACAAAGAGTTGAAGTCTTGAGTATGCTCAACAAGAGGGTGTCAACTAGAAGACAGGGAAGACAGATGGATAAATCAAAATAAAAAAGCTGTAAGATGATGGTAGTTTTAATCAGGATCATAGCAGGGGAGATGAAGAGAAACAGACTTTTTATTTTGAATTTGGAACAAATAGCACTAATGTGGATTGAATGTGTTGTCAGAGAAAGAAAAAAAAAATGGAGTGAAAAAAATGGTGTTGACATTAGAGAGATAAAGGGTCCTGGAGAAACTTAATTAGAGTAGAAAAGCAAGGATTTGGGTCTGGTCTGCAGTTTGACTTCCCAAATTCTCCTTCCAAAAATTTCAGTGATGCTTCAACAGTGATTTTGGCTTTCTCTTTTCTCTGGAATAGGACAAGTAATTCTGCTTTTCCTGGGTTTCTTTTCTCATAGCAATGTAAGAATTACTTGGTTCTGTTTTAGTCTCAGTTGCTCATATTTCTTCATGTTCATTGTCATGCAATGCATAAAATTAAACATGGCTGCCAATTCTTAACAATTTTTCCATTAAAAGATGAGTGTACACCATGCACCTTTAATTTGGCAGGTCTTTGTGTTTGCCTGGACAAATGGCATGTGGTGAAATTAACATCATACCAGTCCTCAGGAAACTGGTAGCTTCTACATCTTGGTTTTTGGAATACTCCATCTGGAAGCCCTGAGCCATCATGTAAGAAATCTTACTACCTTTCAACCACCATTCAGGAGAGTCCTAAGTAAGTCAACTGGTTAGTAGTTTGAGCTAACCTCTGCCTTTCATTCATCCCACCCAAGGTTACAGAGATACAAGGATGCTGTGTGTAGCCCTTCAGATCAGATCAAATGCCTTTGACTACCAATGAAAGATATCGATTAATTCCACATAGAACTGAAGAACCGTCATCCTAATTCTTGTCTGAATTCCTGACCCACAAAAACATGAGGTATAATTTTATTTATTTATTTTTTTTGAGGTATAATTTTAAAAAGTGGGCTTTGCTGGTGGCTCAGTATTAAAAAAAATTCCACCTGCCAATGCAGGAGATGCAGGTTCAATCCCTGGGTTGGGGATATCCCCTGAAGAAGGAAATAGCAACCCACTCCAGTATTCTTACCTGGAGAATCCCATGGACAGAGGAGCCTTGTGGACTTCAAGGGTCACAAAGAGTCGGACAAGACTTAGCAACTAAATGACAACAATGACGAAAAGTAATTTTAAGGCACTAGTATTTAAGGCAGTTTGTTATGTGGCAATACACAACTGGAGCAGATTGAGGGTTTTGGGTTTTTTTTTTTTTTTTTTAACAAGTATTTTCCATGGAGTTTTGGTTTTCGTAGCTCAGTAACTTTGGGAAGATTTTAAATTGGTTGCTATACTACCACTATCTTCTTAGAATTTCTCTTATTTACTCTAGTGTCCTACACAACATTGCTTCTGAGGAAGAAAGCCACTTCACAGTAGTGTGAGTTGCACAGATTTGGGTTGATGTACTAAGAATGTGATAAATGCTTTGAATCAAATTGTGGCATTTGGTATGGTTTTTCCAAAAGCCAGAATGTATGAATTTGGAAATCAACATTTCAAGTAGGAATGAGTCCTCTTATGCCTAAAAAACCCTTCATTTAAAAATTTCTCTTACTTTGTATCTCACATTTTATTGGTTTTGACATTTTTAATTCCAAGGAACAAAATATTTCTTTCAAAGATCAGAATGATTCCTTAAATTAGTGTAACATTGAGCCATTTCAGTGTTTTCATGGTACTGAACCAAGAGGAAAGTAAGGGATTATTACATATCTTGACATGATTAATACTATCTTTAATAGGCATTGAATTAAGGAAAATTATTTTCTCCATGTATAAGAGACGACCATGAGAGGATAAGTAAAGTTTCTCAGCGTGGTTCTTAGTGTGGTGAGATATATGAATTTCTTTCTTAGTATATGTATATATAATAGGAAATACTTTGCACATATATATCTAGCATATATGCGTATATTATATATATATTTTGATCTTCTTGGTCCTCTTTGGATCATTTTTATATTTGTGGAACATATTATAGTGAAGGACAGGGAAATCTGGCCATGCTGCAGCCCATGGGATCACAAAGAATCAGACATGACTTACATACTGACAACAACAGTAGCATATTTTATATATAATCTATTGATTATTTTTATCTAAAATTTATTAAAGAAAGTTGTTCAGGTATTCATTCAATTGTTTATAATATTTTCTCCTATAGTGTTGTCACTGCTCAGTATTATTACAAAAGGTTTGATAGTCTACTGATAAGACTTGAAAGATTTTCTGTGATTATTTTGTCTGTACGCAAGAAATATTTTTACTGGAGAACAATAACATCAATTAGCAGATTGGTTAAGTCCAGCCATAAGTTCAAATGTTCTTAGAGTCTTCTTTATGAGGATATATTTGATCATTATTATATGGTATTTTATCCTTATTAATTAATTCTAATTTAAGCTTTTTTGGTACAACTTATTGTACATGAAATTAATTTTTGATCTTATATTTATATTATCATGATTTGCAAATAAATTATGAAATGTTCTACACTTTTTCCTCTTCCTATTTATTTTTAATTCATTCCTCAGTGTTATGTTATATGACTGGCCAACTTCATATAACACAATTTTTTCTCAATTATAGCAGTGTTTCACTTGAACAGTAGTAAAACATACTCTCCTCTTTTTTTTCCTCAAATTTAACTAACCATGTTATCTTATTTGGTCATTTTCTCCTTATCTTTTCATCCTCATAGTATCTGTCTTGTGAAATCTCTATCTGCATGCACTCTAACTGAAATTATCACAGAAATTAATTATAAATATTTCATAATTTTAAATATCAACTGCTGATTATTTCAAAATATACAGAGCCATCAGATGTTTCCCTAAGTTCTAATATTATAAAAATAAATTACTTAATTGTCATCCCTTGAATACTTCATAAAGTCTCTAAACAATCCTCTACTCTATGAAGAGAATTGTTTTCATTATATCATTTTTAGACATTGACTTGTGGAAAATTATTTTTCTCTTTCTATTCGAGCTGACCATATAGTTTTGTCTGTCCTGATCTTTCTAATTACTAAATTGCTATTCTTTATTATTTTCATATTTCAAAAGTATATATCATTTGAAATATCACATATTTCAAAATTATATATACGTCACTCTAATTGATGGTCCTTTAAGATTATCCATAACCCATCTCTTTTTTTTTTTAGCATAAGACACATTCAGCCTATTAACATATACTTTTATCTAGCCTTCAAATATTTATGGTAATCTGACCTCTTCTGGTTTCCCCTGCTTCTACTGAAAGGTGTGACATAAATTCAAATATTCCAAAATATCGGAAGTGAGAACATGGTCTGAAAAGTAAACAATTAGTGGTTTTTCTTGGTAAGTACATTGAAATTCAGCAAATTTTGAAATTAATGTAGCCATAGTACCTGAATTTATAAATCTCTCAAGGGACTTTTGATCCTTTATGAAAATATGAATAAACTACAATATTCTAAAAAATAAACTAAAGGAAAAAAAACAGACTTGTTAATAAAGTTTTCAGCTCTCTAAAACATTATGCAAAAATCTGAACTTTAAATATGCTTTAATTCAATTGTCCTTGACAAATTTCTGCTGCAAATATTCAAATTAGATTTATATCCCTTGGCTTCCTTGGTGGTTCAGCTATAAAGAATCTACCTGCCAGTGCAGGAGACACAGGTTCAATCCCTGGGTAGGGAAGATTCCCTCGAGAAGGTAACAGCATCTCTTTCCAGTATTCTCACCTGGGAAATTCCATGGACAGAGGTGCCTGGTGGGCTATGGTTCATGGGTTGCAAAAGAGTCGGACATGATATAACAATGAAACCACCACAACACCATCATCAGAAAAACATTTTTTTTAATCATTTCTCTTAGTTTTTAAACTATTATGCAATAAATTAAAATATCAGACATTATTTAATATAAACAATTTTAAATATTAAATACCATATAATAACTATTTTCAAATGTAAAAATTAAGGTAGTATTAATTATTTTTTAAAATTATACATAAGAATTCACTCTCTGTCAAGTAAGTCATACTACTCTACATGCAATATGATTTCAATGATCTAGTTGTGAATTAAAACTTAAAAAACAGTTTTCTAGTTTGTATAGAGGATATATGATTACAATTAAGTAGTTGATATATATGTATGGTAATATTCAAGATTGTAACCAATCTTGACATTAGTTTAAATACTGATTTAAACATTTCAAAGTAATGATTAGTTTCATTAAAGAACGTGTTTGCAACTGAGATTAAAAATAAGAACAAATAAGTAATTTTTGAAATTATTTGAAAATATTATCATTCGAACTGCACCAAGTTGAAGAAAACCAAAGCAAATATAATGAAAAATGTTTAATCTTCTGTCTCAAAATTTATGAATTCAAATTATTCAGAACTTCTTATAACCTCCCTGTAGAAAAACTGAAAACCACTTTCATTTTTCTATAACTCTGTGTTAGGAATGTTTTTAAACACTGTAGCTAAAGTGACATGTAGAATATGGATGATTTCTTTATGACATCTCAAGTTATTGACTACCAATATCTGGCACGTAATTTAATCCCTTCAGTAATCATGGGAGATTGGCAGAGCATTTATTATTCCTATCCCTTATGAAGTAGAAACATGAAGCTTAAATAGCAAAATAGTTTTGCTCAAGTGATCATCTTTTTTTCTTTTTTTCAATTCATTAAGCTCTTTTTTACAACTTAATCAAAGATATGGAAGAATTATGATTATCTCTAGGGACAACCAAGTCATGTTGAAACACGATGGGACTGCTGGGTTGGCATCTGAATGCTGACTTTACTAACTGTGATGCTGAGCAAGTCTCTGGGCTTAGTTATCCTATTTGTTAAACTGAAATACTAATGTTTTCTATCTCATATACTTATTGTGGTTATTTAATGTAATGATATATGCAAAGTGCTTAAAAGACAGCTTGTTCCAAAGAACCAATCCATAAATGAGAGCTATATAGCATTGAGCATAGAGTATGCAATGGGGTATAGTTTATGACGATTCTGTAAAGGTAGACAGGAGCCAGATCATCAATTACTTAAACACTACATTAGGAAGTGTGGAATGTGTAGGACAGTACTGATTATTTTAAGGAAATGATCTAATTCTTACTGTAGAGGCATCTCAGTAGCAGTGAGAATCTAGATCACAGAAAAATGAGACAAAGTAAAGGAAAATATATAGGAATCTATGCTATTAGAGAAATTAAATTTATGAGCTAGCAGTCATGAAAACATAGAAAATTTTGGAAATTAGAAAATAAGCATAATTTGGAGATCTCTTGGATTTGCATGATGTAAGATCATGGGCTTTAATACTGCAATACTTCTAGGTAGTCATTTAAGATCATGTTTGTCCCAACACAGGAACACAAAAATGATGAATCTGTCATTTTCCCTAAGAAGTAAAACACTTAAGGGGCCCGTAGTGTCAGTGTTATCCTGTAGCATGATTCTAAGTGATGCTTTAAATGTTTTACCTTACAGTGTGATTACCACTCAGCACACACATCAAAATAACATGCCTATTATCAAAAAGAGGCAAGAGTGTAAGTTTATATTAAGACAGACAATGACTGCAGCCATGAAATTAAAAGACGCTTGTTCCTTGGAAAAAAAGTTATGACCAACTTAGACAGCATATTAAAAAGAATTGGATTTCCATGGCACTCCTAGAACAAATAAATATCTCCCTTTCCCCCCTGGAAAAAATAAATAAAATAAAAAATTAAAAGGGACATTACTTTGCTAACAAAGTCTAATCCAAGCTATGGTTTTTCCAGTATCATGTATCGATGTGAGAGTTAGACTATAAAGAAAGCTGAGTGCCAAAGAATTGATGCTTTTGAACTGTAGTATTGGAGAAGATTCTCGAGAGTCCTTTGGACTGCAAGGACATCCAACCAGTCCATCCTAAAGGAAATCAGTCCTGAATATTCTTTGGAAGGACTGATGCTGAAGCTGAAACTTCAATACTTTGGCTACCTGATGCAAAGAACTGACTCATTTGAAAAGACCCTGATTCTGGGAAAGATTGAAGTCAGGAGGAGAAGGGAATGACAGAGGATTAGATGGTTGGATGGCATCGCTGACTCAACGGACATGAGTTTGAGTAAACTCCAGGAGTTGGTAATGAATAGGGTGGCCTGGAATGCTGCTGTCCATGGGGTCGCAAATAGTTGGACATGACTGAGCAACTGAACTGAACTGATTTAATCAAGTTTTTCTGAGTGAAGAAAGAATATGCTAACAACACAGCAACAACAGCAAATGAGGATCTAGTTGAAATATTTTATTGCAATTTCTACATTTCTAAAGGATGTGTTATTCTAATGTTTGCAATGAACTTGTCATCTGTTTTTCCTGGATGGCATTAATGTTCATGACAGTGCATATTACTACACAGGTCAATATCTAAAATTGTATTATGTAACATATTATTCTTGCATCATTCACCTCTTTGTTGGAGTATATCCTCCAGAGAGTTAGACATTTGTGTACTAGATCTTATTCTCTCTCATAATTCAAAAGAAATAATTCATGAAATGCTATCCATTTTTCCTGAACTTTTTGCATTTTCTTGTGCTGCTCAGGTTTTCTGTGATAATCAAAGCTTGAAAATCTCAGTGACTTATACAAAAGATTTATTTATTAATCACAGTTCATAGCAGCTGCTGCGGCTTTGCTGCTGTGACTGTGGGTCTGCTTAACTCGGCTTGGCTCTTGTCCATGTGTCTTTAATGTTGAAATTCATGAGGAAGTTGCAGTTCTCTCTGGGGCAGGTCTGCTCTGTGCTTGCAAGGAAGGAGAAATCAAATGTAGTCATATAGGATGTGCTGTTTTGACTGACTTTTTTTGTTCAGAAACATATTTTTGAGATCAAGTGTATCACTGTGTGCATCAGTAGTTCATATCCTTATTTTGATGGGTAGTATTCCAAATATATCTAAAGTCTGTTTATTCATTTACATGTTGATGGGCATGGGAGCTGTTTCCAAAATTTGACATGTAGGAATAAAGCTGCTCTGATCATTCATGTAAAAGAATTTATATGGAATTAAATTTTATTTTCTTTGGGAGGAGTGGAAAGGCAGAGTAATGTGAATAATGCATGCCTGACTTTATAAAAAAATGGCCAAATTGTTTTTCAAAGTTGAAATACTTTCCATCTCCACTTGCTTGTTCCATATATTTACCAGCTCTTTATATTCAGTTTAGTTCAGTCACTCAGTCGTGTCCAACTCTTTGCGACCCCATGGACTACAGCACGCCAGGCTTTCCTGTTCATTACCAACACCTGGAGCTTACTCAAACTCATGTCCATCGCATTGGTGATGCCATCCAACCATCTTATCCTCTGTTGTCCCCTTCTCCTCCCACCTTCAAACTTTCTCAACATAAGGGTCTTTTCCAAAGAGTCAGCTCTTCGCATTAGGTAGTCAAAGTATTGGAGTTTCAGCTTCAGCATCAGTCCTTTCAATGAATATTCAGGACTGATTTCCTTTAGGATCTCCTTGCAGTCCAATAGACTCTCAAGAGTCTTCTCCAACACCACAGTCCAAAAGAACCAATTATTTGGCACTCAGCTTTCTTTATAGTCTAACTCTCACATCCATACATGACTACTGGGAAAACCATGGCTTTGACTAGATGGAACTTTGTTGGTAATGTCTCTTCTTTCTAATATGCTGTCTAGGTTGGTCATGGCTTTTCTTCCAAGGAGCAAGCATCTTTTAATTTCATGGCTGTAGTCACCATCTGCAGTGATTGGGAGGCCAAGAAAATAAAGCCTGTCACTGTATCCATTGTTTCCTCATCTATTTGCCATGAAGTGATGAGAACAGATGCCATGATCTTAGTTTTCTGAATGCTGTTTTAAGACAACTTTTTCACTCTCCTCTTTCACTTTCATCAAGAGGCTCTTTAGTTCTTCTTCATTTTCTGCCATAAGTGTGGTGTCATCTGCATATATGAGGTTATTGATATTTCTCCCAGCAATCTTGATTCCAGCTTGTGCTTCCTCCAACCCAGCGTTTCTCATGATGTACTCCGCATATAAGTTAAATAAGCAGGGTGACAATATACAGCCTTGACGTACTCCTTTTCCTAATTAGAACCAGTCTGTTGTTTCATGTCCAGTTCTAACTGTTGCTTCTTGACCTGTATACAGATTTTTTAGGAGGCAGGTCAGGTCATCTGCTATTCCCATTATTTAAGAATTTTCCACAGTTTGTTGTGATACACATAGTCAAAGGCTTTGGCATAGTCAATAAAGCAAAAGTAGAAGTTAATAAAGTAAATAAAGAAAGAAAGAAAGTTGAAAAAGTAAATAAGTAAATAAAGTCAATAAGTAAATAAATAAGTAAAGTAAATAAAGTAAACAAAGAAAAGTAAAAACTTTTACTTTTGCTTTTGATATTATCCACCTTTAATTTTAGCCGTTGAATATATAGTAGTATCTGTTAGTATAAAACAATTTCAATTTTCATTTTTCTGAGGTTGAATGCCTGTTTGCGTGTTTATTGGACATTCATAAAGTATCATTTGTAAAATGCATGGTCAAATATCTTACACATTTTTGCTTTTTTGCTTTTATTTCTAATAATTTTAAAGGTTCTTAACATTTTCTGTATACAAGGTCTTGTCACATTTATGTAATCTAAAAATAATTTTTCAGTTTTTTGTATTTCTAAGTTTTATTTTCCTAGTGTTTCCTGGTGTTTTAAAGAGAAGATATTTTGTTGGTTTATTTATTAACTTTTATTGGCACATATTTTTTATCTTTAATAAAATTTTTTTTTTCTTGCCCCCAGATTATGGAGACATTTTTCCTGTATTTTCTCCTAGGACTCTTACATTTTAGTTTGGATTCTCAGATGTATTGTTCATTTCAACTAAGTTTTCATTTATAGCATAAAGTGATTTTTGGATTTCATTTCTGTGTTGATATTCAGTGGTTCCCACACAAGTTGTTGAAATGAATGCAGTTTCCCCATTGAATTACCTTAGTCCCTCTATAACAAATGACTTGGTGAGAAAAAGTGAATAAGAAAAAGGAATAATTAAAAGAAAGTCAAATAAAGGTGCAAAGAATTGCATTAAGGGACTATCACTGGGAGAGTTTAGTAGTCAGAAGTATTGCAGGAAGCAAATACAATATTCATTTGTTCAAAATTTAAAACAAGGAATGAGAATAAGAAATATTGAAAGATTGTGATTAAGGATACAGATCAAATATGTTTCTCTCCATAAATATTGAAAGTATACTTTGACAAGTGACTAATTAACCTTGCCAACACCATCCCAGAATTAACTGATCTTTGTGAAAAGCTAACTAAAGCCCAACTGGGTGATCTCTAAGAGGATTTTCTGTTAACTCTTCACTTGGTGCACCTGTAAAACAAACCTTGAAAATGATGCTGTGTAATAGAGGTGTGTCCAATGGAGATGACAATAAGGATGAGATCATTGCATCCAGAGAAATGGCAACCACATGCCTCCAGGTGTATCTGTGGTACCTAGAGGAAAAAAAGATAATCCAGAAAACATTCCTTGAAACTAATAATTCAGGAAATAATTTTAAATGCATTAAATAAATTGATTTCAGTGATTCGATCATAGTAGTGATCATTCATATAATCTTGGGAACACCAAAAAAAAAAAAAAAGAGATTAATGTGATGTAAGAAAATTACAATATGTATATATATTTCTGGAAGTAAATACCATGTAGAAAACAACAAAGAGTTAACCCCATTGATTCCAATTCCCAGCATACATGATTTAGCATCATATAAGCTTGAATTAGCAAGTTATATTTTCCCACTGCGGTGCACTGCCACTGTTAATACATGCTGAGTGTTTTAAATAGCTATGTAGTATAATTTATTCATCCTGAAGTTCCAAGAAATTGGATGTTATGATGATATATTTATGAAATCCCTGAGGTTCACAGGGATTAAACAATTATATGCATTTGCTGGCTGGTAAGTTAGAAAAAAAGGTGCCCCAGTCCAAGACTCTCTGACCCAGAAGTTCATTTTCTTGTCACTGTATCATGCTGCAACTCATTAATGTCATGCTTGACACAGGAGGAGACAAATATGAGATTGTGGTTCTTTTTCACATACTTCAGCCATGCGGGGCATCCTTGTGCTCAATTGCTCCACTGTGTCTGACTCTTTGAGGCCCCATGGACTGTAGCCTGCTAGGCTCCTCTTTCCGTGGAATTTTCCAGGCAAGAATACTGGAGCAGTTTGCCATTAACTTCTCCAGGGAATCGTCCCAAACTAGGAATCAAACCAGCATCCTTTGCGTCTCCTGCATTGGCAAGCAGATTGTTTACCACTAGCACCACTTAGGAAGTCCCGTAGAGCATCCTTCTGTGTGTGTGTGTGCATGTGTGTGTGTGTGTTAATGGCTCAGTCATGTCTGACTCTTTGTGACCCTACAGATTGTAGTCTGCCAGGCTCCTCTGTACATGGGGATTCTCTAGGCAGGAATGTTGGAGTGGGTTGCCATTTCCTTTTCCAGGGTATCTTCCTGACTCAGGGATCTGAGCATGGCAGGTCTCAGCATGGTAGGCAGATTCTTTACCTCCTGCACCACCAGGGAAGCCCTAGGGCATCCTTAACACATACTATATGGCTCCAATGTTATCTGGCTGATTACTGATCTCACTGTCACAATGAGGCTTTTCCTGAACACCTAATTGACTGCTGCAAATAGTCATGCCTGCCCCACACTAACAATCACCCTTAACCTGCTTTGTTTTTCCTTTATTCAGTAGTACATATTAGCTTTTAATATACTATGTCTTTTAATATTTATTACAGATTGTTTCTGCTTCCCAAATTGAATATGGATTTCCCTGTTGGCTCAGATCGTGAAGAATCTGCCTGCAATGCAGGAGACCCAGGTTCTATCCCTGAGTCGGAAAGATACCCTGGAGTAGGAAATGAAAACCCATTCCAGTATTCTTGCTTAGAGAACCATGGACAGAGGAGCCTGGTGGGCTACAGTCCAGTGGGTCGCAAAGAGTCAGACACAACTCAGCAACTAACACACACACACACAATCTAATATAAGCTCCACATGGCAGAAATCTTTTATTACTAGAATTAGTGTTTGTTTTTGTATCTAAAATTGTATCCAGTATACAGTAAGCATTCAAGAAATTTTTGATGGAAAAATAGAAAGAAGGAGGAAAGAAAGGAATGAAACAATACAAGAATTCAGGAGAAAGCAATATTACTGTTTAAATTAGCTATTTCTTCTTACAAACACCATGCTTTTATTATTTTATGATCAAAATTGAAATCTGAGTATTTAAATTTAGTGAATTTTATTTCTAATTTTTATAATTACATATATATTCCATGTTTGCCCCATAGATGATGGTTATAGTCAGGTATTTTATCTTAAGGGCATTCTGTATTGGCTCAGATTTTTCTTGAGTATATTATCATTTAACGTGATTCTTAAAGTACTTTTGACATCAAGACTTTTTAAATGAATTATACATCCCCTCAGTGTATTGCCCTGAAATATCATTTCCCGTCCTCCTGATAGATGATAACAGAAGGAAGGCATCAGGACAAAGAACAGGGATGCTCACCGGAAGACAAAAGGCAAGATCAATATAAATAGTATCAAAGATAGAAGTCAGAGATGTGAGAGACTCACGAAAAGTGAATTATGCTGTCATGTGATAGGGTTGCTGTAAATTCAGAAAGACTTAGAACTTCTTCTTTAGTCAAATGTGTGACAAGGCTTGCTTTATACAGTCATATACCCTGGTGTATATAAGAATCCCTGCCTCGGGATTCTTTAGAGGAAACGTTACTGACTAGGATACTTAGCAGCTTGTGAGTTTCAAAGTTCTTCATGAAATACTTCTGAGAACATGCAGTGCTTCATGGGTTGACTGCTAAAGCACACTCACAGATTTGATTATCTTAAAATGCAATTGGAAACTACATTTTGATAGACTCTCATGAGAAAGTGTAATCTTTCATCACAGTAAGATGACTTTTACAGTTTTATGAGCCATATCCTTAAAAATGAGAATGGCCTTCTAAATGAATGTAATATGATCCAGGTAAATAAAGACATTTTGTACCTGATAGCCTGATTCTAAATGAAAATGAAAGTGTTAGTCACTCAGTTGTGTCAAACTCTTTGGGACCCCATAGACCGTAGCCCGCTAGGCTCCTTTGTCCATGATATTCTCCAGGCAAGGATACTGGAGTGTGTTGCCATGTCCTTCTCCAGGGAATGTTCCCCACCCAGGGACTGAACCTGGTCTCCCACATTGCAGGCAGATTCTTCTCTGTCTGAGCCATCAGGGAAGCCTGATTCTAAATAGTCCTTTGCAAAAGTAAATCCAAAAATAGAGTACTTTTCTTAATAGAGAATCCTTGCTGTGCATCACCCAATCATATTTACATATTCATTCAATGATAAGTATCTGATAGCATTTTAATTAATGTAGACAGATATGTTATTGAATGTTTATTGAAATGTCTCAATAAATACACTCTGATGTCACAGTAATGCTTTAATGTATTGGTTTTATCTCTGCCTCCAGTGACAAGGGATGGCGTGCATATTGACTAAACAATGAAGATGAAGATAATTGAACTGTAACTCATGAATTACATCTGTAACCAAGCTGAATGTTATATTTATTCTTTCAGTAAATGATATTTATCATATCTTAATACAAGCATTTTATGTTGTTAGTGTTTTGGGATCTATTGTGTCAATATGAGCCTTAAGGACAGGAACATAGCCTGAGATTTTTATTCAAAGGTTAGTCAATGTTCCCATTACTGGTTTCAGAGCTTTTTGTCATGTTAAATTGCATGATAATACACATGCTCTCTTTCCATGTGGATTTCAGCTTAATGAAAATAAGAAAATGGAGAGCTGAATTATTGATGTATAATTGACAACTAAAATTTATATGTATTTAAAATGTACCACGTGATGTTTGATATATATATATATACATGTATATATAGTGAAGTAATTACCACAATCAAGTTAAACATCCATCACCTCACTTAGTTATTTTTTTGTGTGTATAGTAAGGACTCTGAAGATCTATTTTTTTTTTTTGATAAGTTGGTTACATATTACCTTTCCCAGTATCTATTGTAATATATTTCTCCTGCACTTTCTTATTGGTATCTAATAATGTTATTGATCTTTTAAAATTTTAATGCTAACCATATTCCTAGTCAATCATTTTATTATTTCTTACAGTTTGTATGTCCAACTAAGTAGACAATATTTTGTCTAAGCTTAAATTTCTTAAAGAAAGCCATCATTATTTGAAAATTCTAAATCTCTTATTGCATTGATTATCACCTCCAATATGATGATGAGTAGAGATGGTTGGTGGGGCAAATATTGTTTGTTTATGGATTTGATAGAAAGAATATGAAATATTCACTAAGATGAATGGTATTTGCTAAGGGCTGTACATAGGAAAAGATGATTGTGTTAAGAATATTCACTGATTATAATTCAAACTTGATCATGAATTAATATTTAGTTTTTTACAACTTGTTCTTTTCCTAGGGTGAGATAATCATGGCAGAGATTTTTCCTCATCTAAAATATTTTAAGTGAATGTTCTTGAATTTCTCACATAAAAATCTAGTTTTGCAGTGACGATTTTATTTCTTCATTAGTAAACTTAATTTGTTCAGTTTTATGTTTGCAGTAATATAGAATGTACCCAGAATTCCTACATTTCCTTCAACCCTCCACATGGTATCTCCTATAATTAACAGCATGCATCATGTGCTAATTTCTTTACCATTAGTGAACCATTATTGATGCATTGTTATTAACCAAAGTCCATAGTTTGCACTACAGTTCATTCTTTGTGGTGTACAGTTCTATAGGTATTGACAGGTATGCAGTCTCATAGGTACAACAGTACAGATTGGTAGAGAATCGCTTCACTGCTTCAAAAATGCCTTATATCCCACATATTCATCCCATTCCATCCACCTAAACCCAACAAAGGCTGATTCTGTTACTCTCTATGGTTTTGCTTTTTCCAGAATATCATGTAGTTGGAATCATAGAGTATGTAATTGTTTAAGACTGGATTTTCTCATTAATTAGCTGTGTGGATTATGTCCCCCAAAGTCCATGTGCTGAAGTGCTGACGACCGCTGTGACTGCACCAGCAGATATGGCCCTTAAAGAAGTATTAAGGTTAGTCCAGGCCATAAGGTTGCAGCCCTAATCCTATATGACTGTCGTCCTTATGAGAAGAGCAAAACACCAAGAATGTACAAGCAGACAGGAAAGGTTAGGACACAGACAGAAGGCAGACATCTGCCAGCCAAGGAGAGACTCCTGAGAAGAAAATACACCTGCTGCCTGCTTGATATTGGGCTCCAGTTCTCAGTGTTGTGAAAAAATAAGTTACTATTGTTTAAGCCATTCACTCTCTGCTCAGGCAGTCCTAGAAAAACAGCAACAGTTTCTGTAATGTCTTTACATAACTTGATAGCTCATTTAAATATTAATCCATTCACCCATTGAAACGCTTGCCTTAAATTTTCAAAACACATTTGCAACTACTATAATTCCACTTTTAAATAATGCTACACTATATTGTGGGTAGCACATTATTTTATAATAGCAACATTCTCCTGATTCCTCCATCCTATCCCTATATCAGGCTTCCCTTGTGGCTCAGGGGTAAGAATTCACCAGCCAAGCAGGAGACATGAGCTCGATTTCTGGGCTGGGAAGACCCCCTGGAGAAGGAATTGGCAACCCACTCCAGTGTTCTTGCCTAGAGAATCCCAGGGACAGAGGGGCCTGGTGGGCTACAGTCCATGGGGTCACAAAAGAGCTAGACACGACCTAGCGACTAAACTACATCCTTTGTATCATTGCTGCCATTGATTTCAATTATACATGATATAATCACTGTGTACACTGTTGCTATTATTATTTTGAAAAAACTGCCATCTTTTATACCGAAGAAAAAGAAAAAAATATATGTATCTAATATTTATTTATTCCCTTTTGAACACTACTTCTATAAAACTTTTCAACATTTCTTGTATAATAGGTCTACTGTCAATGACTGTCTTCAATTCTTTGATAATTACTTCTCCTTCAACATTTTCCTTTATTTAAACTTGTTTAACTTGTTTATCTATTTGAGTTTCTTTTTTGGGTGGGGCGGGGCATTCCTCATAGCTTGTGGGATCTTAGTTCTCTGACCAGGGATGGAACCCAAGCTCTGGCAGAATCCTGCATTGGACCACCTGTTGGATTAAGAGGTCTAGATTTTGAGAGTTTTTTAAAAAATCATTTTAATATGTTAACTCCAGTCCTTTCTCGCTTGCATGAGTTCTAGAAAAGTCAGATATAATTTTTATGTTTATTCCTCTTTAGGTAGGATGTTTCCTCCATTACTGGCTTCTTTCAAGTGTTTCTGTTTGCCTTTGATTTTCGTTGTTTTGAATGTGATAAACATAGCTTCAGGTTTGTTTAGTTTTAGTTTGTTTATTTTTGGTATATATCTGGCTTTGAGTTCTGTATGTTTCCTAAATCTATAGTTTTGTGCTTGCCAATAATTGTTGGGATTTCTCAGTCATTATTACTTCAAATATTTTCTTTTCTTTATTCTTCATCTACTACATTATTTGTGTGTTACACCTTTGTAATTGTCTCAAAATTCTTGGATCACTCTGCCCCATTATGTCCAGCCCCTTTGTCTTTAAGATCAAGAAGTTTCTATTGACATATTTTGAATGTCACTTTCCTCAGTTGTATGGGTACATTAAAAAGTGATTCTTCTTTTCTATACAGTATTTTTGTTTCTAGCATTTTACTTTATGTTTTAGAACATCCATCTCCCTGCTTATATTACCCATTTACTCTTGCATGTTGTCCACTATTTCCATTAGAGCTCTTGACCTATTAATCATAGACATTTTAAATTTCTGGTCTGATAATTGCTTTTTTTCTAACATGTCTCAGTCTGGTTCTTCTGTTTTCACTAAGTTAAAGGGTTTTTGTTTTTGTTTTGGTAATTTTTGCCTTTTAATATGCTTTGAAATTTTTTTGTTGAAAGCTATACATAAGGGAATTCCAGAAAAACATCTACTTCTACTTCATTGAGTACGATAAAGCCTTTCACTGTGTGGATCACAACAAACTGTGGAAAACTCATCAAGAGATGGGAATACCAGACCACCTTACCTGTCTCCTGAGAAACCTGTATTGAGATCAAGAATAAACAGCTAGGACCAGACATGGAACAAAGGACAAGTTCAAAATTGGGAAAATAGAAGGGGAAAAAGTGGAAGGAGTGACAGATTTTATTTTCTTGGACTCCAAAGTCACTCAGACGGTGACTGCAGCCATGAAATTAAAAGACACTTGATCCTTGGAAGGAAGGCTGTGACAAACCTAGACAGCATATTTTAAAAGTAGAGATATCACTTTGCCTACAAAGGTCTACATAGTCAAAGTTCTGGTCTTCCCAGGAGTCATGTACAGATGTGAGTGTTGGACCATAAAGAAAGCTGAGCATGAAAGTATTGATGCTTTTGAACTGTGGTGCTTTTGAGTGTTCCTTGGACTGCAAGGAGATCAAGCAAGTCAACCGTAAAGGAAATCAACCCTCAATATTCATTGGAAGGACTGATGCTGAAGCTGAAACTCCAATACTTTGGCCACCTATACAAAAAGCCAACTCATTGGAAAAGACCTTGATGCTTGGAAAGCCGTAGAGCAGGAGAAGGGAGCAACAGAGAATGAGATGGTTGTGTGGATAGCAACACTGACTCAGTGGACATGAATTTGAGCAACTATGGGAGACAGTGAAAGACAAAGAAGCCTGGATCGCTGCAGTCCATGGAGTGGCAAAGAGTCAGACAAGACTCAGAGACTAAACAACAACACATACATAAGTCTTGATGTAAGGTTTTGTGTTTATCTGGCCGGGAGTTAGGCTGTTTTTACCATTTGCTATATCTGTAGATACAAGAAGCTTCAATTTCATCTGTTCTTCTTTATGTCTCCCCTGAAATCATGAAGTTTCCCCAGAGACTCTGTATTATATAGGTTCAGAAATTTGCATATTTTTCAGCTATAATGCACTATTTGAAATAACCTCTTTCGGTATTGTGATAAAATGCAAGGGAGGAGACGCTTTCCATAGTCCTATGATTAGTTCTCAGTGTTTAGTGAGCCACTGGGCCACGGACTGTGATATTCACAATGGTTTGTCAAGTTTTCAGTCTGTTTATTTATTTTTTCGTGTTTATTTAAGCCTTTTGTAAAACAGAAAGATTCAAGGTGGCTGGAATTGGGTGACTCCCTTCCTGCACATGGGTTAGGCTCCAGGGAAACTTACGTTAGTTATTCAGGATAGAAATTTCCATTAAGGTCAGGCCCTCCCTAAGGAGCATGAAGAGCTAAGCATGTTTCTAAATGATTACTTTTTCTTTTCTCTGCTGGAAGCATCATGGGGTTTTCCTTCAACTCACACAGTTAGAATCTGGCAGGAATTTTGAGAGTAAAACTTTTGAAAATGTGGGGATCCCCAAAAGACTATTCCTCCAAGCATTCTTCGTCTCTCAAGTGTGTCCATATTTAATCTAAAGCCATTAGTCAATAGCTGTTGAGTATTCCTATCCAGTACTGTCTCCAGTGATAGTCCCTTCTTCCGGTAAATTATAATTGCTTTCTTCGGCTTGTATCTTCAGTTTACAAGGAAGGTACTTGCCCTGTGGCTTCAGCTCTCTTCCCTTTTCAGAGGCGTTGTTGATTCTTAGGTTTTCAGCATTTTTCTTATTTGTAAGGATAATAGTGATGGCTTTACATGTTGGATCAGAAGCCACATATTAGTGATGGATTTTGAAGTACTAATCACATAAGTTGTTTTCCAAATTGGTAAATTTATGATTAACTCAAAATATTTTACTTATGTTTATAAATGCAGAGGCCTATATCTCATTTTTTGCAAATTATTTTAATGACAATGTGAATGTGGAGTAAATTCCTAAAAAAATGCATGTTTAAATTTCTAAACATAGTAGGACTTGTCTAATTTTGATTATCAATTTTAAACTAATTTTATTTTGATTAGAAAATAGTATATTTACATTTTTAATTTATCAATACTTTTGTGACTTACTAATGAATGATATTTTAAATGTTCACTTCATGTTTGAAGGAACTGGTTCATTTTAAAAATGATTCAGAAAGATCTAAATATATCAATTCTATCAATAGTATTATATTTTACAGAATTATTCTTCTACTACTGCCAAGTTACTTTTTGAGTGTATATTAATGCCTGCAAGTCCATGATTGTTTTGGATTCTGTGGAGTTACTTGCTCTTTTCATTTTTATACTTTACATTCCTTAGCTATGATAATTCTTGTCATCTTATTTTAATTTTTACCCCTAAATAACTCATTAAAAAAACTACTACATTTTGCATCTAAATATTTTTAAAAAATGATAATTATTGATCTACATCTAACACCACTTCTATAGTTTTATTTTAATTTAAAGAATTATTTTTATAAAGTTTCAACCTTATGGGATAGTGCAATTTTTCCCCTGTATATATATATATATATATATATTACCCACTTTCCCCAATGTCGAGTATTCTACAGAATTTGCCATATTCTTGAACACTCTTATGTTCACCTCTCTCTCTCTCTCTCTCTCTGTTCTCCTACCCTCTATATTTTTCTGGCAACAAATTGCAGTTGCAGATAGGATACAATTATCTTATATAGAATATCCTTTCAATTAGATTTTTCTGATCAATGTTCAGGTAATGTATGTTTTGCAGCAATAGCACGAAGTAACTTCTGTGTTCTCAGTCCTTCTGATCAGGGGGTACACTGTATTAACGAGCCTCACTGTGGTGACTTAATTAATCTCCACTGTAAAGGACTATCTTTCCTTTTGTAATTAGATGTTTATGGAGAGGTACTTTCAGCTCATTTATGGGTTCCTCTTTAGGGTGAACGGTCAACATAGCAAGTATGGGGACTTCTGTTTTTTGTTTCTGTGGATGGTAGCATTAAAGACTTTTGTTTTGTTTTGCTTTGTTTTATTTTGCTTTTAGTAATCCTTTTATTTTCTTCCAGGAAGCTAAATTCTCCACATTTCTTCTTTTTCCTTTCACTGCTTGATTTCTCATGGGTACCTGTTTCTTTTTAAACCCTTCTCCCCTGAAGCACCATCTCCGCTGCTTTAGAGGCTATGTGGCATATTTCATCTCTATAGCATCTACATACAAATTTTAAAATTTATGTTTTAGTATACTTACTAAAAGTTTAAATTATTTCTAAATCTCTACCTTTGCCTCTTTATATGTTTTACTTTACCTTAATTATCACCACAAAAACTTAGATCCACCCTCCTGAATATGTTTTTTATGAAATATACAGCATCCACTTCTTTTTAAAATTATTGAAAAATATTAATATATTTTCAAAGTCAATAATTTATTCTTTGTCATGAATTTGTGTATTTATTTTGCCCATTATTCTTCCTTCTACTTGCTTACATATTCTTCTTGATAAACTGCATTCTTTAATAATGCTTTCTGTGAGGGTATGAACATGGATGTGTATACTCCCTGTGTCTCTGTACATCTGTAAATTTTTATGCCTTCTAGCATGAATCCAAATTCTAATTCTGATATGTCTTAATGTAATTCTAGCTTGAAGTTTTATCTTATGTTCATTTCTATACTTGCTTTTAGTTTCTTTTATCTTGTCATCCTTCCCTGACTCTTGTCTGATATCATGAGGACTGAATTTTCTGGAAGCCCTAGGGGTGCCAGTTCAAAACTAGATCTTTGAGTTTCAGCTCAATAATATTTAAAATCTAGTATCTCAGGCTGTTTGTATTTGACTCAATTCCTGATTGCAAAGCTGTTTTCTGCCTCCCTTCTTTCTTGGACTAAAAACTTAATGAAGACAGGTCCCCAGGCAGTGGAGGGAAACAACTTTGTCAATCTTTTTCACAAACAAGACACTTCTCATACTCACATTGACTGAACTTCCAAATTTCACATCAAGCACTTTAAGTATCAAACTCCTGAAGAAAGAAAAACACCCTCCCCAGCTTTCATCCAAGTCATTAATCCAGAAGACCTATAGTCTCAACCTTTTCTTTTATAGTTGCATGTATGACTTGGCTTCTGCTCTAAAAACACATTTGCCTCATTTTAGAAAGTCACTATTATCATTAAATTCTTTTGACATATTTCTTTTTACAGAATAAGTATGTGCTTTAAATCACATACTTATAAGGTTTCTTTAGAAATTCATACATGAACATCTGAATTGTTTCTAAAAACTAAAATATTCTTCCCAGAAAAGTTCTCTCAGATACACACACACACACACACACACTTTTATTTAATATATGTGTTTTTGTAATATAAAATCACCAGATAAATATCAACCTAAACAAAGTATAGCTCATTTAGCTACTATCAATAGAATAGTTATGATGAATACCTGACTCTAAGTTCAGGTAATAAAGAATGGATTAAAGGATAATAATCTAATCTATAAATGTGAATATGTAATTTCCTCTTGTTCTTGCATTTTAGTGTTATTTTACAATATGTTGGAATATATGAATTTGAATTCAGAAACACACTAAAATAAATAAAATAATTATTATTTTAGTAGCCAAATTTTGGAGTTACTTTTTCAAGTGTAGTACATGAACAAAGCCCTGTAAAAACTAGACCAGTATAATTCAGTTTACAATGAAGCAAATGCAAAGTCACTCACTCATTCATACACTTAGTTATTAAACAGATGATTAGTTAACAAATACTATGAACCAGGTACTGGGAATTTAAAAGTTTGCATAATAGATTATATTTCTGTTGCTATAGCACTTAAAATCAAATGAAGGGGAAAAACATGAACAAACACAAAAATAGACACACACTCTCACACACACGTATGAATATGAAAACATCAGGTGGTAATAAATTTTATGAAGGAATATAAGCTGGGAATGAAGATAAAAAACAATGCAGGGGTGTTATTCTTTTCAGGTAATGGCTCTCTGACAGATATTCACAGAGAGCAACAATGAAGTAAGAAAGATATCATGTAGTAATTTTGTGAAAGAGTGTTCCAGTTGTAGGGAAAACCCAATGGCAATTGCTTGGAGGAAAGAGTGTAGATGAAGAACTGTAGATCTGGTAGACCACAGACAGAGATGGAGAGAGTGAAGATGCTAATAGTTGAAGAAGATATCAGAGAAGGTAGAGGGACCATTCATACCAGGAAACAAAGTGAAGGAGGATGTGTTTCTCTCAATGTGAGTAGCAAACCAAGTCCATTGAGGACTTTTAACAGAGAAATGTCATTATGTGACAATTTTTATAAGATAATTTTACCTATTCTAGAATGGCAAGATAGGAAATAAGGAGTGAGATTGAAACCTATTTATGGTAATTTTGACATAGGCAGTAGTGATGGAGCTATGATAAAAAGGTGAGTTTTAAGAGGCATTTCAAAAGTAGTGATGATCAGATTATATATGACTTTTTTCTTAGCTACTTTTTTTAAATAACATGATGGGGGTTCATGATAGCTTTGGATAATTTATGGCAAGTAAACAAGAAAAATGTAGTTGGTATTATTCGGAAAGGAAAAGACTAAATGTTAGAAGGTTGCACAGAGATGATGGAAGAATTAAGGATTCAAGTTTGGAATTAGTAAATTTGAGATTTTATCAGGTATCCAAAGGAAGATGGTGAGTGTGCAGTAATGCACGTGTGAGTCTCCGGGAGAAGGCCAGGCATGAGAAATAGAGATATGCATTTGTCTTAAGAAGGTGGGAATATTTAAAGTCATGAAACAGAACGAGATGATGTAAAGAATGACATCAGATAGAGACAAATTCAAAGAACTTGAACACATTAGAGAAGCCAATGTCTGCATGTCAAGAAGATAAATCCAAACAAGCAAAGTTAATGAGGGGAAAAAAAAAATATTAGGGTAGATCCTGAAGATAGGATTAGATTTCAAGTGTATTGTGGGAAGCAACCCAATAAAACAATTTTGGTTTGGAATGAGGAAATGAGAATGTGAAGGGAAAGAAGCCTTTAGAGGTATATTATGAAGTAGGTGCCATTCAAAGACATTTAGCACTTCAGAGGTATCCTACCCAAGATGTAAAGGAACTCATGAAGGATACATCCGCCAGCTCTTCTCAGTTATTGACTGAAAGCTATGCAGGAAATTGCTAATTTCCCTATGTTGCTGGTCTGAATATTAGTGTTTTCTGTTGGGGTAATTTCATATTACGATGATATCTCTCTCTCTAAACTGGTTACTGAGATCAATGTTATCCCTATCAGTAACTGGGATTTGTTTTAGAAAGTAGATGAGCTACTTGAAACTGTGTGTGGTTGATAAGGATTTATATATTTCTTTCTTTTAAAATTTATATCTGAATAAGTATATATGATACTCATTATATATAAATATATAACATACTCATATAGTATAAGCTGATATACTACATATAACTATAAATCATATGCTAACTTAGAAATAACTATATATATATAACTACATAATACCTTTTTGATCTTCCAATTAAACTTTATTTTTTATGCATTTTAGTAAAGAAAATCTGTAATGGAACTCTTCATAATCTTATGAAGCATAGTGCTTGAAAATTTGAAAATTCCAAGAGCAAGAATATTTATGCAGATATAGTAATACACCACTAGCCTTCATAAAATGAAGTTCTATTAATAGAAAAACAATCAAAATTGACAAGTGGAAGAGAATATTTACTTTTGTGACAGCTTCATATACCTATACTAACTTAGCACCCAATAAAGAAGACATCATAAATCAATGCTAAAAGAGAAAACTGCTTGCCATATAAAGATAAAAAAAAAAATCTCAGTTAACATCAAAGACAAAACTGAACTCAAGATTCTTTGAAAATAGGGAAAATGTATTACTATGAGAGCAATAAAATATTAGAGAATATTTATGTTTAAAAGTCATGAAGTCATGAAGAACTTCTTATAAAATGTTCAAACACAAACCATTAAGAAAAAATATTAATCAACAGGATCAATTAATATGTGGAAAATTTTATTTGAAGACAAAAAGTGTAGTTTGTGTTTAGTTTTGTTCATCCTCTTTTCTTGTTGTTCTGCATAGTTGTTAGTTGTTCTACTCATTACTGAAAATGGAGCATTCCTCTCCAACATACAGACTGACTTTTCTATTATACAATGTCTATCATTATAATTAGCAATTATTTTGTTTCGATGTATTGTGTCCAATATTTTTATAGCTACTCTGACTTTTCTATGGTTGCTGTTTGTATCATATTATTTTATTTCTTCCTTTTGATTTTGACCTATTTGAATCTGTCTCCTTTATAGAGGATGTAGTTGGATATCATTTTCTTATTATCTAATCTGACAATTTTTCCTTTTTAATTTGGTTGTGTTCTCTATTCACATTCAATGTTGTTATTGACCTAGACGGATTTGCTTCTGTGATTTTCATATATATATATATGTATACATGTATATATATATTCCACATCTTTTTTTGTGTGTGTAAGCCTCTATTCCTCATTAATTGCTTTATTTGTATTAACTAAAAAATTTCTACTGTGGGAGAATTCTGATTACTGATTCAATCTCGTTACTAATAATTGGTATATTCGGTATTCTATTTTTTTCTTATTCTGTCTTGGCAAAATATATATTCCTAGGATTGAATTAAAGACTTAAATGTAAGAACTGAAACTATAAAACTCTAAGAAGAACACATGCAGACAAAGCTTCTTGAGATGAGTCCTGGCAATAATTTTAGAATATGATACCTAAAGCACAAGAAACAAAATAAAAAATAAGAATTTGGGACTACATTAAACTGCAAAGCTTCTGCACAGTAAAAGAACCACTAAACAAAGTGAAAAAGCAAGCTATGGAGAGGGAGAAATATTTGTAAATTTTGTATCTGATAAGAGGTTAATATCCAAAATATATAAAGACCATATAACAGTTCAATAGCAAAACACACAAATAGTCCAAATAAAAATGAATAAATAAGCTGAATAGACATATTATCAAGTTGGATATTTAAATGGCCAACGAATACACAAAAAGTAGTATTTAGAGAAATGCAAATCAAAACTACAATGAGTTATCATCACATTCCTGTCAGAATGACTAGCATCAAAAACACAAGATAAAAATTCTGATGAGGGTGTGGAGAAATGAGAACACTGTACACTTTTGATGGGGATGTAAATTGCTGCAACCAATATGGAAAACAGCATAGAGTCATCACAAAAAATTAAAAACAGGGCTATGATATCATGCAGCAATTTCACTCTGGTTGTACCCCAAAGAAGCAAAATCACTATGTTGAAAAGGGATCTGTACCCTCACTCATTGTTTGTTGCAGCATTATTTATAATAACGGGATATGGAAACAATCCAAGTGTCAATATATGAATGGATAAAGAAAATGTAGTTCAAATATTAACAATGGAATATTATTTCTGCATTTCCCAGGTGGCACTAGTGGTAAAGAATCCACCTGCCAATGCAGGAGATATAAGAAAGGGAAGTTCAATGCCTGGGTTGGGAAGATTCTCTGGAGGAGGAAATGGCAACCCACTCCACTATTCTTGCCTGGAGAATCTCATGGACAGAGGAGCCTGATGGGCTACAGTCCAAGAAGTCATAAACAGTTGGACATGATTGATGATCTGAGCACATTAAAAAAGGAAGGAAATCCTGCCATTTATGATAATATAGATGGACCTGAAGGCAATATGCCATAGGAAATAAGTCAAACAGAGAAAGAAAAATACTGCATTATCTCACTCATATGTGGAGTCATCTTAAAAAAAAAAAAAAACACTCATGGAAAAAGAGCTCACACTTGTAGTAGCAAAAGTCAGGGTGGGGAATGGGAAATTAAGTAACTCTTGACTAAGAGTTACAGAATTCCAGTTACAAGATATATAAGAACTGAGATATAATGTATAATATGATGAAATATAATAATAGTTAACAACGGTGTATGATATATTTGAAAGTTGTTCTGAGAATAGGTCCAGAAATCTCTCTTTAAAAAGAAAAAAAAATTTAATTATAGCTGGAGGAGAATATGAATGTTAAATATTGTGGCAGCCATTTCACAATATATACATATGTTGAGTCTTTATGTTGTACACTTTAAACTTATACAGTGCTGTATGTCAATTAGATCTCAATAAAGCTGGATAGAAAAAGGTCATTTTATTCTGGTAAATAGGACCAGACTTAAATTTGAATTCTAGATTCTGAACATTGGAACTGAAAAAAAGTTTAAAATTGAATTTTCAAAATTCTGGGTATTGTAATCTAAGAACAGTGGTATAAAACTGAGGAAATTTAAATTCTAGTTTTCTATTATATGAGTCATGTTATAAAGTATAACATAAGTAAATCCTAATTTGTTTTAATGTAAAGTGAAGCTAATAAAATGTAGGTATGTAATGAGAAGTACCATAAATATTAATGAAACTAGATTATATTGAATAATAACTTTATTAAAATTCTAAAAAATGCAATTATATGTTGTTTATATGTGTATACATATGTATATGTGTATATATATATATGTTTATATATATAAAATCTTCCTTTATATTAATTGGGAGCCTAAGCTATTTCAAGGCAAATTAGAATGATAAAAATATATTGGAATATTCTAAATTTAGAAATGGCTGGCATTTCCCGATTGTTTATGAAAGGATGTTCAGATGTGACATATGGTCAACATAGTTGTCCTGAAAGAAATTGCAGGTGGTGTCAAGTTTGGAATTTTATTCTTTTTCTAGAAATAAGAAAGCAGGTGAACTGATAACAAAATCATCACATCTAATGAAGAGCAGCTAGATGTTTCAACCAAAATGATATGAGCTTTTTAAATCTATAATCATCAGGCTGTAGAGAACAAGCTTGTGGTAACCAGGGGGGAAGTGGTGGGGGTGAGGAAAGATAAACTGGAAGACCAGGATTGACAAATATACACTACGGTGTATAAAATGGATAGCTAATACAGAACTGTTGTGTAGCACAAAGAATTCTGCCCAGTACTATGGGAAAAGAATCTAAAAAAGAGTAGATAGTGGATATATGTATATGCATAACTGATACAGTATTCTGTATAGTAGACACTAACATAACATTGTAAATCAACTATACTCTAATAAAATTTTTTAAAAAATAATCTTTGTGCTTAAACACTAATTACATTCTTGAAATATAATGAAGCATCTAGGTATAGTCCAATCCCCTATGCAGCTAGCAATGTGTAGCCAATGGCATAATATAACCGATTTTTTTACTACATTAAAAATGTCAGAGGAGTTATACATTTGAAAACATTAATAGATAAATGTGTTAGATTCCTAGAGTGGTGGGTTACAGTTCACGGGGTCCAAAGAGTTGGACACGACTGAGCAACTAATGCTTTACACCCTTTCAAGGTCGTATTGAGAGAGGATTCAGAATTCAGTTAAAGAGTTTGGTTGTGTTATAATCAAAGCCATATAGGAAACTAAATTTTAAAAAGTAAATATAAAACCATGATAAAATGCAGAAAAGAAGCCAAAAATTTTATAGAAAAAGAACTATAAATGTGGTACAATGTGTGGTTTATGTGAAAATACTGTTTATCTCAATCTACTCATACAAGTACCTAATAATTCAGCTAATCATATATCTGTCTATATATAGAAAGAGATAGTTATATAGTATATTACTAGCTCAAGAAAAAGGAACATCTTTAGTGAAGATTTGTGTATATATCTAAATTCTAATGTTCTTTAGCAGATAATAACTAAGTTTGAAAAATTATATAAAAATACTGGTATTTTTAGATGTATATTATTTAGAAAAGACAATTATACATATGCATATATATATATATATACATATAAAAATGAAGGGTATTTATATGCAGCTGACAAGTGCTCAGTCATATCTGACTCTTTGCAACCCCATGGACTGTAGCCCTCCAAGCTCCTCTGTCCATGGGATTCTCCAGGCAAGAACACTGGAGTGGGTTGCCATGCCCTCCTCTAGCAGATCTTCCTGACCACAGATCAAATCCGCTTCTCCTGCATTGGCAGAAGGATTCTTTACCACTGAGCCACCAGGGAATCCCTAATATGCAATTACTGTGATAAAAATCATGTAAGACCAAACAATTTATAAAAAGTCTTTTAAAATAAAGTAGCCATAATTAAAGTAATAAAGTCTTTTACATGAAATAATGTTCACTGTTTCATAATTATCAATTGGACAATAATTTTGCTTCATATTTGCTTTTATTTTTATTCCTTTAGCAATTCTCAGTGTAACACAGGATTGACAATACAGTAACATTTGTTCTGAAGAAAACAAATATGAATATATAAATAAGAAAACAATATAGTTTAAAATAATATAAAACCACAAATCTTTGAAAAGATTTAAAAAATATAAAAATTCATGAATAGATTGTCTGTAGATACAGGGACAGTTGCAATACAAAAGCAGGATAAGAAGGTATGCATGTCCTTAGAAAAGCGAAACAAACCTCATTTATGAGGAAAATCCAATGAGCCTTAAAACAAACAAGCAGAGAGCACAACTCAACAGTAGCCAAGCAGGATGTAACCCATTCGGGAAATCACACACAGGCAGAATAGCCCGGGAGAAATCCAAACTGAAGTCCAGAGCGTATAACCGAAAGGCAGAGCCCCAGCTATCAGAAAGTAAACTGAGATAGCAGCCATCAGGGGAAAGTGGTATTTAAATAACAAATACACTAAAGAATGGGAAAAAAACATCCTAAATAGAGTAGTTGAATATGTACACAGACAAAGAAGCCACAAAAAGCAAGAGAAGCAAATGCTAAAAAAAAAAAAGAAAAGAAAAGAGAACATAAAAATCTAACACACTGAATTTGAATGCAAGAAAACTGCCTCAGAGAAAAGAGTGAACAAGTCACAGCAGGAAATCTATAGAAGACTGGAAAGTAGTCTTGCCTTTCCACGTCCTTCACGATATTTAGTAGACAAGGGTGAAGCCCAGTACATGGACAGTTAAAAGTGCCTGTGCTCTTGGGCTGTGCTCCATCGCATCCTACTCTTCCAGACCTCATGGACTGCAGTCAGCCAGGCTTCTCTGTCCGTGGGATTCTCCAGGCAAGAATCCTGAAATGGGTTGCCTATTCCTCTTGCAGGGTATCTTCCCGACCCAGGGACTGATGCACCGGTCTCCTGCATCTCCTGCATTGCAGATGGATTCTTTACCTCTGAGCCACCATGGAACCCCAAACAATAAAGTATATAGCTACATATTAGAGTTTTTTAGGGCAGAATTAAATAAGGGTAAGAGAAAGACTTCCCACGTGGAGCTAGTGGGAAAGAACCTGCCTGCCAATGCAGGAGATATAAGAGAAAAACTATACGGTGCTATGTAACGTAATTTAAAAATCTTTATTACACAGCTACTCACAAAAGTCACTCCTAACACATTTTCTATGGGTGCCATTGGCTGGTGTGTAGAGGCAGGTTATATTCTGTTAAACACATTACAATACAGTTAATGCAATTCTTAACACAGTTTCCAGAGAGGGGCACGATTGGTACTTTGTCCATTGCACAAAAGAACGGATATTTTGGTTAACTGTTGTTATTATATGTTCCTTTAAAATAGCATTCTTTTAGTATTTGAAGTTACATGAATTTATGTTAATATTAAACAGAGAGAGACAAAGCAACAGAGAGACACTAAATAAAGAACAAATTATATAATAGAAGTGGGAAATTATTAAATTTAAGAACAAATAGCAGAAATTAAATATTTTTGAAAATTAAATATCTATATTAATACACAGTAAATGTCTGAATCTGTATTTTTTAAAATTAATGTTTATGCTAGCAGTCAGATGGACCTAACAGTGACCTGTACAAGCAGAATAAATAAGTAAAATTCCACTAGTAGTCATTATGGTATATTTTATGCAGCAGATGGAAGACAAAGGCTGTAACTACTTAATCCTAAATATATTTTAAAACATATTGTTCAGTGAAGAATGTAAATAGAAAGAGATTTGTGTAACAATACTTTTTTATTACTACTAAATTAACTTGTATACATGGAATTAATAACCTTTCAAATTCAAGTATGTGTATGTATCCAAGGACATGTGCACCAACACCAATAATGATTATTTTTTAATTGAAATGGAATATATGTGTTATAAGCCCTCTCAAGAATTGAATTAATGACCCCAAAAATTTGATTTGTAAAATGCTTTCTCAGCTAGTCAAAGCTTAAGTAGAACAAAATGTATAGGCTTATACTTATTTGCTAGAAAATTCCATATTTTAAAAATATGAATTGAAGAATTCTCTTAGGATAAAAGCAAAACTAAAAGATAATCAAAGAACTTTTAGTCACGATATTTTGTTTTTGTTCAGTCACTAAGCTGTGTCCCACCCTTTGTGACCCCATGAACCACAGCATGCTAGTCTTCCCTGTCCTTCACTACCTCCCAGAGGTTGCTCAAACTCATGTCCATTGAGTTGGTGATGCCATCCAATCACCTCATCCTCTGTCTCCCCCATTTCCCCCTCCCTCAATCTTTCCCAGCCTCAGGATCTATTCCAATGAGATGGTTCTTCACATCAGCTGACCAAAGGATTGGAGCTTCAACTTCAGCATCAGTCCTTCCAATGAATATTAGGGGTTCATTTCTTTTAGTATTGACTGGTTTGAACTCTCTGCAGTCCAAGGGAGTCTAAAGAACCTTCTCTAGCTCTACAATTAGAAAACATCAAATCTTTGGCATTCAGCTTTCTTTATAGTCCAACTCTCATATCTGTGCATAACTACTAAAAAAACATAACTTGGACTATGTGGATCAGTTCAGTTCAGCCGCTCAATCATGTCCAACTCTTGGCGAGCCATGGACTGCAGCACAACAGGCTTCCCTGTCCATCACCAACTCCCAAAGCTGGTTCAAACTTATGTCCATCAAATCGGTGATGCCATCCAAACATCTTATCCTCTGTCATCACCTTTTGCTCCTGCCTTTAACTGTTCCCAGCATCAGGGTCTTTTCCAATGAGTCAGTTCTTCACATCAGGTGGCCAAAGTATTGGAGTTTCAGCCTCAGCATCAGTCCTTCCAATGAATATTCAGGATTGATTTCTTTTAGGATTGACTGGTTTGATTTCCTTGCAGTCCAAGGGACTCTCAAGCGTCTTTTCCAACACCACACTTGGACTATATGGATATTTGTTGGCAAATTATGTCTCTGCTTTTGAATATGTTGTCTAGGTTTGTCATAGCTTTTCTTCCAAGTAGCAAACTTTTCTGATTGTAGTCAGGATTCACAGTGATTCTGGAGCCCAAGGAATTAAAGTCTGTCACTGTTTCCATTGTTTCCCCATCTATTTGCCATGAAGTGATGGGACGGATGCAATGATCTTAGTTTTTTGAACATTGAGTTTTAAGCATGCTTTTTCACTCTCCTCTTTCACCCTCATCAAGAGGCTCTTTGCTGCTAACTCGCTTCAGTCATGTCCAACTCTGTGCAATCCCACAGACAGCAGCCCACCAGGCTCCTCTGCTCTGGGATTCTCCAGGCAAGAATATTGGAGTGGGTTGCCATTTCCTTCTCCAAAGAGACTTTTTATTTCCTCTTAATTTATAAGTGAGGAGTGAAGGTAGCTAATCACCCTGCTACATTCCCAGGATATTCCTCTCCTGCAGTTGACGAAAATCGACTTTTGCAGCTTTTCTAACAATATTGACATAATTTTACTACTGTAGAACTTTCAAGAATTGTATGATACTAAAACAATTTATAATTTTCCATATAGGGAAAACATTTTGTAATTTCCAAATACACATGATCCCAGACATCTGTATTCTCTTGTTTTTGGTCTGTTTTCCTTTGTTTGTTTTAAAGATTATTTGGTAGAGCAAGATTCCTTTGGATATACTTTCACAAATTATGGTCTGTAAAAATATCTTTGAATAAGTTTTGCAACAGGTTTGTATCTTAAAATTGTAAATGATGCATTAATGATTTGTTAGAAAAAAATAGCAACTTAGAAAGGATGTCAAAATGTTATAGGCAAAAATGGATTGACTGTCACTACCCTCCACATTCACTGAAATTTTTCAATTTTTTCAAATTTTTCAATTGCTTTTGTTATTCACTGTGACTCGAATTTTCCTGTTCAGCCACTGTTTTCCACTCATATGCATTACTCAAGTACCTGAACAGTTATAATTTGGCTCTTATTGGTATATACAACAAAATCCTAATATGATTCTTTACAGAAACATATACATTTGTTGTCTTTCTTAGTATAACAGATTGTTAATCAAATAAATAATTAGAATATAAGTAAATTTTTAAAAGTAATGCAAGTAAGAACTAATTCAACTTTTATCAAAAACAGATAAAAGTAACTTTTTTACCATTATGCAAAGTTTCACTTCATCAACAGAGAATGTTAATTTTTCTATATGCTTGCATTTGTTTTCCCTTGCATAAGTACTAAAAATTACTCTTTCTCTAACCATATTTTTGAAATACGCTACAGTTTTTTATTTTTTATTTTATTTTTACTATTGGAGCCATTTTATAATAATTGATTACCTGAAAAATTAATTTAATCTCTAATATAAGTGATAAGATGACATGATTTCACATGATTATACTTGAGCACTATAGTATTTTAACAATGTTTTATGTAGATGATACTTACAAATTATTTTAAAGACAGAAGCACTTGAATATTCAGTAGTTATAATAAACAAATGGAGCTTTTGAAAGAATTCTATGCAACCAAATTGCTTTTTTTTTTCCATTTCAGAATCCTCGGTTTTTATTTCTGTAACAAAAGGGAACATTTCTGCAGATGGTAAGGGATGGTATGGACCACTGGCAGGTTTTTCTTCATACATGCTAAGATTTGCAGCTTTCTGGGCTGGGAAACTGACACAAGTGATAATTTTGCCCTTGTGAGCCATGGGTATTGGGCAAATCATTTAATCTGTGAGTTTCATTTCAGTTCAGTTCAGTCACTCAGTCGTGTCCGACTCTTTGTGACCCAATGAAATTAAAAAAAATCTGTGAGTTTACTTAGCCATAAAATGGCAAAATAAAAATGCAGATGTCATAGGGTTGTATAAAGATTAAAAGACACAATGCAAAAACAGTACTTCCCAATGACACTGGCCTAATGAAGATCTTTGACATTTATATGCTGCAATAACTGGTCATCTGTTAAGTTATATTTAATAAATCATAAAAAATTTTTATTGAACATGTATAAATTTTACATTTGAAAATAATGCTATATCTGGTTATCCATTTGGGGGAGGGGGGATTCCCAGGTGATGCTAGTGGTAAAGAACCCTTCAGCCAATTCAGGAGACAGAAGAAATGTGGGTTGGATCCCAGGGTTGGGAAGACCCTCTGGAGGAGGATATGGCAACCCACTCCAGTATTTTTGCCTGGAGAATTCCGTGGACAGAGGAGCCTGGCGGGCTACAGTCCATGGAGTCACAAAGAGCCAGATAACACTCAGTGACTTAGTACAATCCATTTTTGTATAAATGAATATATAAAAATTAAAAAAGAGCTTGGAAAATAAATATATCATTATTTTCTAATTTTCTTTGTAATTTCTTGTTTGACCCTTTGGTTATTCAAGAGTAAACTGCTTCATTTTCACATATGTGTGAATTCTAGTTTTCTTTCTATATATCAGTGATTTGTAGTTTCTCTCCATTATGGTCAGAAAAGGTACTTGGTATGATTTCAATCTTCTTAAATTTGTTAAGATCTATTTTGTGAGTTAACATATGATCTCTCCTGGAGACTTATTTTGAGTGGACTTAAGAATGCATTTTGCTCCTGCTGAACAGAATGCTCACTGTTAGGTCTATTTGGTCTATGGTGCTGTTCAAACTTGCTGTTTCCTTATTGATTTTCTGTCTGAATTTTCTAACCATTATTGAAAATAATATATTGAAGTCTTCTGCTCTTGTTGTACTGCTGTCTTGCTTTTCCTTCAGATCTTTCAATGTTTGTTTTGTATATTTAGGTGTTGGAATATATATACTTGCTATATCTTTCTGATGAACTGATCATTTTATGATTAAATAATAGCCCTCTTTGTCTTGTGATTATTTTTTTACTTAAAGTCTAATTTTTCTGAAGCAAGTATAGGCACAACTGTTTATCATTTTCATGGAATATCTTTTCCCATCCTTTCAACTTCAGCTTAAAATGATGTTTAATACAGACATTTAAAGTGTATTTTAGAACAATTCTAATCAGTACCTGTGGAACTTGCATTTTCCTGTCAAAAGCAACCTTGCATCAATGTCATATGGCAGTTTGACACAAGGCTGTCATATTTTTCCATTACACATCTGAGAAGAATGATAAGATTCACTATCAGAGACATACTAATCAATGGCATGTCAAAACCATCACCAAAAACAATCACATCTGATGGTTATAGTTTATCTTTCTTTTGTCAATTGCTTTGCAATATACTTAATGATATCTTCTTTTAAAAAAATGTTGTTAAGCCAATCTAGGTTGACAAAATACAAGGTACGTTCAATAGCTTCCTGTGTCCACACAAGGCAAATCGTGCACAAGACAGATCTCTCCAAGGGAATTTGGGTTGTTTAGAAACCAAAATCAGGCCAATACATTTTGGCTTAGCTGGGAATTTATACAAAGCCTTTAAAGAGGTGACCAATCACTTACTTTGTTGTTACTCAACAAATACCTATTGAGATATGACTATATTTAAGGGGTGCAAAAGATAAAAATGTAAGTAAGATAAACCTTGTACAAGACAAAATTGTTGTGATAAACATAGAGACTATAAAAGCACTAACAGTGGCCTAATTATCAAATGATTTAGCAAGAAAGGTTCCATAAATAGGGTATCATGATTTTTTTGTGTTTTAAGAACAGAAACTGTTGAAAAGCAAAACATATATAGTGCGTGCTTAGTCACTCATTCATATCCAACTCTTTGCGACCCCATGGACTGCAGCCCATCAGGCTCCTCTGTCCTTGGGGATTCTCCAGGCAAGAATACTGGAGTGGGTTGCCATGCCCTCCTCCAGGGAATCTTTCCAACCCAGGTATCAAATCTAGACCTCCCACACTGCAGGCAGATTCTTTACTGACTGAGTCACCAGGGAAACCCAAAAATACTGAAGTGGGTAGCCTATCCCTTCTCCAGGGGATCTTCCTGACCTAAGAATTGTACTGGGGCCTCCTGAATTGCAGGTGGATTCTTGCCAGCTGAGCTACCAGGGAAGCCTTAGAGGAATAGGTACAATTAAGCAAACATGTAAAGCTTGTAAAGGAACATCTGATAGTGTGAGCTTCTAGAACACTGCCTAGACCTGATAAGAATAGATTTTGGCCTACAACTTGGATTAGTGGATGCTAAATGTACTTTTATTAGATAAAAGTAAAAAATTAGAGTAACAATATAAATTATACTTTGTAATACATGTTCTTTAAAACCTCAGTAGTTGTTCTATGGTTATAAATTATTTGATACGTATAAAATACGGTTATAGACTGAGCTTCCCAGGTGGCCAAGTGGGTAAAGAATCTGCCGGCAATGCAGGAGATGCAGGTTCAGTCCCTGGGGGAAGATCCCCTGGAGGAGAGTATGACAACCCACTCTAGTTTTCTGGCCTGGAGAATCCCATGGACAGAGGGAGCCTGATGTGCTACAGTCCATGGGGTCTCAAAGAGTCAGACATGACTAAAGCTACTGAGCATGTACGCATGCATTGTTTTCACCTGAATGTTTGTGCCTCTCCGCCCATCCCGATTCATATATTGGTAACTAATCCCCAATGCCATGGTGTCTGGAGGTGTAGTTTATAGTTAGACTTAGATGAGGTCATGAAGATGTAGTCCTTACAAATGGGATTAGTGCCCTTATAAAAGACACTCCAGAGAGCTCTTGTTTCTTTCTGCCATGTGAGGACACAGGGAAAAGACAGCATATTGAAACTCCAGAGGGCTCTCAACAGAATCTGACTATGCTGGCATACTGATCCCATACTTTTAACTTCCAGGAGTATAAGCAATAAATTTCTGCTGTTTATAGGCTGCTCAATCTATGGCACTATTTTATAGCAGCCCAGGCAGATGAAGACAACAGTAATGATCTTTTTGGATACTAATATTAAAAATTAACATTACAAATGAAAGTGGTATATAGATACTATATCTAATAAAATACATATGAACACTTTTTGAAAGAAAATATATTCTTAACATACCAACCAGGGTGATTTAGATCAACAGGAACATTTGAAAATATCTAGAGGCAATTTTGTTGTCAGAGCTGGGGGTTTATTGCTATTTTGCGTATAGAGCCCAGGGACACTGCTGAAAATTCTACAGTGCACAAAGAACTATACAACTGTAAATATCAATACTGCCAAGGTTGAGAAAACCCTGGTTTGTTCATTATAACTAAAGCATACACTGTTTAAGATATCATTTTTAATAAAACAACTTCCATATTAAACTTTTCTAATAAAAATTATAATCATCAATATATGTGTATGCAAATGCATTCGTTTATTTTTTATTTCTAAATATTATCATTGTATTTTGTATTATACATGTAGTGTAATATATATCATGTTATTCTTTACACAATAGACATTTATACATTTATAAATGTAAAGACATACAATAAGAGATATTAAAAGTGATTGTAAACATTGTAACTGCTTTGTACAACTGATTGTAACTGCTGAAACATTGCAGTTAAATATTATTTTTAAAAATTTATTTTAAAAACAGAGCACAGAATCTAGTGTATAGGATGACAGAATGCATGCATGCATGCGTGCTAAGTCACTTCAGTTGCATCCAACTTTTGTGTCCCTGTGGACTAGCCTGCCAGGCTCCTCTATCCATGGGGTTTTCCAGGCAAGAATACTGGAGTGGATTGCCATGCCCTCTTCCAGGGGATCTTCCTGAGCCAGAGATTGAAACAATGACTCTTCTCCTGCACTGGCAGCTGGGATTTTTAACACTAGCATCACCTGAGAAGCCCCTATGAGGAAAGAATAAATAGTAAACTTAAGTTATAAGCATATATATATATAGAGAGAGAGAGAGAGAAAGAGCATCACATTGCAAATCAGTTCATGCATACATAATAATATATTTTTCTAAGTTTATTGTGTTTTTTTTTCTGAATTTCCATTGCCACTTAAGTTTATACTTGATAATGAATACACAATGTTTGACCAAAATAAGATATGGTTCTCTCTGATAAATAAATGCATTTACTTGTATTTAAGGTCAAAATTTTAAAATTCATCATATTCTATATAAATTAATGCCAATTGCTCAAGCTGGAACTAAGAGAATTAATTAAACTTACTTGGTGGGAATCATGCCATCTTTTTTTTTTTTTCTTTTCAATGTCATCTGTGCAAAGATAGAAATGCCTGACTACATTAGAGATATTATTAAAATAGTCAGCTCGATGCTTTGTATGTATGTAGTACATACTTTGTACATACATACTTTGTATGTACTACAAATAAGTATCTAGTTGACCATTTTTATAGTCAATTTTGTGTCAGTTTTATATTCAACATCTCTCATAATAAAATTATGAAATTTATTAAAATTTTATAGTAAAAAGTTGTTTTACTTTTATCATTTTCTATTCACAATCCACAAAGATTTATGAACATCATCTGATGAAATTCCAGAAATGAATTAAATTGAAAGATTCTCATTCTATTCATCACTTTGTCATCGAAGAACAAATATGATTTCATATACTTTATTACACCAGCTAAGAGTTTGTCTTGGAAAATGTCAATTTTAGAATCTGAGAGAATAGTTTTATTCTTACTTTCTTTCATAATTTCTCCTTTTACATAGATTTCTTTATTCATTCTTATATATTCAATCACTTCTTTATGTTCAGTTAATATCCAGATTTGAATTAGTTGAATATCTATTTCCTATAAAATTAAGGAGCTTTTCCCATTTTTTGTAATATAATAAAAATATCCAAAAAAATCTAATATTTTTATTTCAGTCAAATATTCAAATACCTCTTTACCCTATTCCTATAACAGTGAATATTTAAGACAATAAAATTAAAATCTGTTTAAAATATCTTAGTACCAAAAATCTGCCAGTTAAACTACAAGTTTTTTTTTACTTTTATACTTAAAAAAAGTCCCTTTTTATTTGCTTTTATTGAAATATAGTTAACATATATTATATATGAAACAGGTATATAACATACTAATTGGACATTTACGTACCTTACAAACTGCTCACCAAGGTATGCCTATCAAATATCAAAGTTATTTTAATATTATTGACTATATTTCCTATGTAGTGTACTACAACTGCATAGGGGATCTATATCAAAAGGATGTAATATGCTACATAAGAAATATGCATATCCCCTTATTTGTTTTATAGCCAGAAGTCTGTACCTTTTAATTTTCCTCACCTACTTCCCCCAATCCCCCACCCCCAATTTCTGTACTTTTAAAGCCAACTTTTCAAATATATTATTAAATTTCTTTGATATTTCTAGTGAAGATTAAAAAGTACAAAATACAAATATGAGTGTTTATGTGATTTAATTATTTTGTATCTTTTATTTAACCTCGACAGATAAATACACTAACCTGCAGGTGAAAACATTCATTCTGTAACTTTTCTAAAAATCTGACTTTTAGAACTTCAGGCTTTTACACCTAACATTGCACCATCACTTTGTAAGCAAATGCAGTAGGATTTTTCAGTAAAACCATTGTTCTTGAACATTGTCAATAATTTTTTTTATATGTTATTTCAGATGTTCTTTCTAGGACCTCAAGGTAAAGAAAACCCAATATATCATCTAAGCTTTGAAGTTTACATTTTAAGTAATCCAAAACAACATTTTTCATTGACAGAGTTGGAGACCTGTCAATTATCTTTACTTTGCAACTTCCAAGCTCATCAAGTAGATATGTTTTGCCACAAAGCAGATAATAAATCTCTGATTATATTAATACTTTTCATCTAATTCTTTCTTGGAAGTTTTATTAAATTCTTAATATTTTCCAAATGCTTGATTGCTTTTTAACTTATATACAGTGTGAAAAATCTTGATGGAACTTTTGAACTGTTTTTTTATCTTATATAAACATTCTTTGAATAAATATTTTTTAAATTATTTCACTATAAATATTTATTACTGATTAGGAATGTTCTTTTTAATTGACTTTAAATGATCATGGCAAATTGTCTTTATGTGTATCTTATAGTTTAGTGTGTGTGCATGCTAAGTCACTTCAGTTGTGTCCAGTTCTTTGCAACCCTATGGACTGTAACCCACCAGGCTCCTCTGTCCATGGGATTCTCCAGGCAAGAATACTAGAGTGGGTTGCCATGCCCTCCTCCAAGGGATGTTCCCCACCCAGGGATCAGAGCTGTGCCTCTTATGTCTCTTGCATTAGCAGGTGGGTTCTTGACCACTGCTGCCACCTGGGAAGCCCCTATAGTTTAGCAGACCATGATTATTTTTCTTATAAAATTCATGGTCTGAATTTTCTAATTCCAACATCTTTAAAGTACAGTTTTATTAAATATATTTATGGCAGCAGTGAGACAATTTTACATCAAAATCATTTTAGTTTTTATGACACAAATATAAATGCAATTGTACTTTTTCTGATTACTGCATTGTATAAAAAGTCATTCTTGGCTGTCCTAATTTTTCTACATACTCTTGGAAGATATTCTGGGCTAAACTCATCACTAGTATTATGGCTTTTTTGTTCTTTCACTGATTCATATAATGTATGTTTATCATGTTTAAAGGGAAATTTAAGAAATTATAATTTGATGTTTATTTTTAGGGTATGCCTTAGACTGTTGTAAGGATTAAATGACTTAATTATTATAAAACACTTAGAAAAAACAAGGCTATGCTTTGTTCATATAAGTTTTGATCTCATTAATATCATCATCATCAAGGAAACAGCATTGAATAATTGCTATTGAGGAAAAAACTGTTTGAATTAAACATTTCCTAAAATCACTAGCTATTGTATAATTCAAAGGAATGATAAACTAATGATTTCTCTTAAGTTGAAACTTTTGTAAAGCAAAAGCAACAGAGCTGTCCGGCCTATAATGACATAACTGAAAGGTAGACCAAAAAATGCAATTAACCAGACGATAGCCCTTGACCGTTAGCACCAAATTAATTTCCATCCAAGAAATATGTTCATCCCATATTCTACCCCTACAGAAAAAGTTAGGAGGCCTATGCACTGGCAAACATTTGGTGATAAACATAATTTTATTCTTCATCTGACTTTTAGATCATTAAAGTAATTATTATTTTAACTTTTACTGTAACATTATTGCTAATTTCCCTAATTTCCTTTATATTATATATGTAAATATTTTCTAGAACAATGAAAATCTTGGATAAAATAAAACCAACATATTTTCTTTATTTTCAGAGATATTTAAAGATGTCTTAAAATTATGATATTAGTACACATAGAAAAAACTAACTATTGTGATAAAGTTTGATATTTCTTTGTTGATTTTGTTTTCAGGATATATTGCACTAGGAATTCAGAGTCAGAGTACTACTGAGCATTGAGCCTGTCATCTTTGGAGACCAAACTCTCTGGGACAGGTGCTTTCATGAAATGAAATTTTTTACAAACTATTTTTTCATTTACAAAAATTGATCTCTTTAAGCTTTTTATTTTTAATGGGTCAAATTCAGTTAATTATATAGTACTATTTTATTTTTAAAAATCCATAAATATTTTAAGGATTCTCTTGTTTTTATTATATTTTTCTTCAATAATTACTTCTTCTAGTCCTATCTTATATTTATGTGTACCTTACCTTTTTTCCATTAAATTAGTAGATTGTATGTTCTGTTATTTTTATTAAAAAGAAGACACATATTAATTAGTTCCTGGTTTTTTTAATCTCCTATGTCATAAATTTCTTGATTCTTTAAAAAAATAGAATTGATTTACAATGTTGTGTTAGTTTCTAGTGTATAGCAAAGTGATACATATATATATATATACTTTTTGGTATTACTTGGTATACTATTTGGTATTATTTATTTATTTATTATTTATATTTATTATATATTTATATATATACTTTTTGGTATTATTTGGTATACTATTTGGTATTATTTATTATTTATTTTATTATTATTATTTGGTGTTATTATAATACTATTTGGTATTATTTTACATCATGGTTTATTACCAGATACTGAATATAATTCCCTGTACTATACAATATACCCCACTGTTTATTTTTTTTATATATAGAAATATGTATCTGCTAATCCCAAGCTTCTAATCTATCCATTCCCCATCTAGCTTTATATTTATTATTTACATCTTTGTACTTTCTTTTTTGTTGTGGTTGAGACTAGATTTGAATTCATTATTTATTCGCTTATTTTCTTATTTTTGTTTGTGTTTATGTTTTAAAATATGATTCAACTGCTTAAAATATACTCCAAAAGTAGTAATATGCTTTCTCTTTAGCAATATTATTTTTAACAAATTCTATAATTTTAATTATATATCCCATTTCAAGCATTAACTGTTTAATAGATTTTTAATATTATTTACAGTTTTTAAACTCAAAGCAACTTGCAATAAGCTTTATGAAAATGTTCTGCTTTTCATATTTGTTGCAAACATATTGAAAATATTAAGTTTAAGCTCACTTAGTTTTTAAATTGTTTTGAAATTAACTTGGACTTGAAGAAGAATTTCTAAACTAGTACGTAAAGTCCTCATATACCTTTTATTCATATTTATTTATTCATTTATGTTCATACCTTTATTCATATTCCACTGATGTTAATATCTTATACAACCACAGTACATTTTCAGAACCAAGAGTATGAACTTTAGTATAATGATGTGAAGTAAGTTAGACTTTATTTGGAATGCAGTGTTGCACCAGGAGGGCTTCCCTGGGTGGCTCAAGCAGTAAAGAATGGGCATGGGAAACAGGAAACCCTTGTTACTTGTCCTTAGCTGCCCTCTATTCCTCTAGATGAGACAAACTATTTCTGTGTTGTGCTATTAAATCACCAGAAACAACATGCTTGAGCACTATGATCTTAATTCACATAAAGGTGCTGTTTTGTTTGTTTTGTTCTGTTCAGTCGCTCAGCAGTGTCCAGTTCTTTGTGACCCCATGGACTGCAGCACGCCAGGCTTCCCTGTCCATCACCATCTCCCAAAGCTCCCTCAAACTCACTTCCATCCAGTTGGTGATGCAATCCAACCATCTCATTCTCTGTTGTCCCCGTCTCCTCCTACTTTTAATCTTTTCCAACATCAGGGTCTTTTCCAATGTGTCAGTTCCTCGCAACAGGAGGCCAAAGTATTGGAGTTTCAGTTTCAGCATGAGTCCTTCCAATGAATATTCAGGACTGATTTCCTTTAGGATGGACTGATTGGATCTCCTTGCAGTCCAAGGGACTCTTAAGAGTCTTCTCCAACACCACAATTCAAAAGCATCACTTCAAAGGAGCTGAGTACTGTGTTAAATTTTTGTTATATTTATCAGTATTTGTTGTGTCCATATTTTAAAATGTGCATTTGATGAACATTTAAAATTGACATAATTTTACTCAGTGGTCTTTAAGGAGGGATGTGTGTAAAATATTTCTCTTTGAATCAACTTAAAGATCCTTCAAATGAATGAATGCTTTATCAGCTAATCAAAAATATGTTAATACAATATATTTTATTTGCTTTAGCTACTAGAACAAATTGACAAAATAGCCTTTTCTGGTTTATCAACTTGATTAGATGTTTAATTTTAATGCATTGATTTTTGAGATTAAAAAATATTTCTAGTATACTATATGGAATTTATTCATGATCTCTTTATAACCCTATGTATGAACAATTTTTGTGAGTGTTCAAAGTACACATGAAAAGAAGACATATTCTGTCTTACTGGGGTGCACCGTTTGGCGTATGCTTCTGCTCTCCACTTTATCAAAATGCCATTAGGTCTTCTACCTCTGTTTATATTCTGTCAATTTTATTTGTTTCCTGTTGACATTAGTGGCTTAATATCTTGCAATTTTAAGACATTTTTATCAGTGTATTTCCATCTGCATGTATGCTAAGTTGCTTCAGCCGTTGTCCGACTCTTTGCAACCCCATGGACTGCAGCCTGTCTGTCTCCTCTGTCCATGGGATTCTCCAAGCAAGAATACTGGAGTGGGTTGCCATGCCCTCCTGCAGGGGTGTTTCCATCTACAGTCCCTTAAATCTACAGCAATTCCTGATTTTTAAAGTATCTGTGTTATCTGATGCTTGCATGTTTCTAATTTTTTTTTAAATTGTAGCTTTAACATTAAATTATGTCTTTCCTTGGATCCTCCAGTGATTTTTTGATGTCCATTTTAACTTGCTTGATATGAAGATCACAAGTCCTGCTTTTCTTTCATTTTGATTTTCCTGACATGAGTTTATTTTTAGCCATTTGAATTATCCTCTGTTAAATGTCTATGCTTCATATGCAGCATATAGTTAGGTCTTTCTCTGTAGGTGAAAATTGAAAATATATTTTAAATGCTGAGCTATCGTCATTTGCATTTATTGATAAAGTCAATCAGTTTGATGTCTGCTCTTATTATTCTGTGTATATGATGTGTGCTGTTTCAGTATGTAATGTTTTTGTTCTTCATAAATTGTTTTGGAATTTAATGATGCTCATAGTTTCGTAGTTTTGTTCTAGTATCTACCTTTTATGCCCTTACTCCCTTATTACTTTATTTAGTCTTTTATCACCACCATGTCAGTGATAAATGTTTCTTTCATTCCCAGCTACTGCCTTTATAGTTAACCTGTTTATTCTTCTTAACCTATATTTCACTTTATTCCTTTCCCATTGTTTTTAGCTACATAATTTACATTGCAATGATGCTTAAAACACTTATATGCTATTTTTTTCTGTCTTCATCTTTGCTGTATTGGAGACTTTTTTTTTTAATTTTTCTTCATTGTTAAATTTTTGGAATTTATTTAGATTATGTTTACACTATATCAATAAGATCATCATCAAGAACACACATTTTCAGAAACTGCAGTGAAGACAACTCCCTTCAGAACTAAGATTTATTCTACAAAACATCATGTCATCTTGTATGTGGAGTCAATATTTCATTTCTATCAGAAGTATTATTTTAACAGGTGGACTTTTTTCATTGAATATCGTACATTTTTGTTACTTCTCCAAAATCAACTGTTCCCCTTCCCCTTTTTTTCCTCCAAACAGAACTCTGCTTCATTCAGATATTCACTCTTTTCCCATGCATCATATGAGTTCTAAGATAACATGATTCTGCATCAGTTTCAAGGACCAAGTTGTGATAAAATGCATCATAAAAGTTTCTTAACCCTTATTACAATATTTCAGCAAAAAATAACATGTGGTCTTCTTGGGCCGGTGATATGTAAAGAGTAGCAATTTGCATCTTCTGAGAAGGAAGGTGCCTTATCTTTCCTGGGAGGACTTCAGGAAGCATCATTATAATCTGATAGGACTTAATGAGGAAGCATGTTGGCCTGAATTTTGCTGCAGTAATTTTACCACCACAAAGACATCAATCATAGTTAAGAAAGAAACACTTTGCAAAGATAACAGGGGTCAGAAGGCCTCTGGAGTCATTTTTCAATTTTTCTGACATCTATTTTATGTAAAAATTTACTTGATATGAGCCAAGAATTATCCTAGTCTTTCATAACAATGTAAGTTGTCTTTTCTGTTACTTAATTCCAAACTCACATTAACTAATCTCTGCTCATATTAACTATTTATCTGCTTGTAAAATCATGTTTTATTCCATTTTAAATACAAAGTTAATATATATTCTCTAGTGAGAAGTCATTGGCATAACCATAAAATCACAAAATTATACCTTTAAATGAGGGTTTAGAAGGTATCAAGACTTACTTTCATAATAAAACAAGGAAACAGGAATCTAAGCACTGTATAGATACTTACAAGTCTTTTAAGCCTACTAGTGTACTGAGCTACTTCCCTTTCACTTTTCACTTTCATGCATTGGAGAAGGAAATGGCAACCCACTCCAGTGCTCTCGCCTGGAGAATCCCAGGGACAGAGGAGCCTGGTGGGCTGCCGTCCATATGGGGTCGCACAGAGTCGGACACGACTGAAGTGACTTAGCAGCAGCAGCAGCAGCAGTGTACGTGGTTTATCTTCCATTCTTGGAGAGGCTTATTTTTTTCACCAGCTATAGTACATCTGAAGGCTTGGTATGATCTCAGTATTTTTTGTACTTTGTACACTTTTCCAAATATAAGAAATTCCAATGTGCCACCTCATTCTGATACAGAAGAGCTATATTGCTCGCACAAAAGCCATTGTTTTGTGTACTATCTAGCAATTTCTGTTATAAAATGACTTTTTATATCCATTTTAGGATGCCGTCTCCAGAATCACAATGATTACCATATACCATGTGTAGTAGTTTTTCAAAATCCGGTAGAAATGACAAAGTGCTTTATGAGGTTTTTTGTTTTAATTTTTAGCATGACCTACAGACATCTAGTCTTATAATGGTTTATAATAATTTTGTCATTTTAAATACCTTGTGAATGCTAGATTTGCTGTTTAAACATAATTTGTATGAATTAACTCATTTTTTGCATTATATAACAAGTTCATCATACGTGGTAGTGTTTTCATAATTCGACTTAATTCTTTGATGCATCTTGCTTTATCTATTTTATAAATATTTGCTATTGTTTACTCACCAAGACGTGTCCAGCTCTTGCGACCCCTATGGACTGTAACCCACCAGACTCCTCTATCCACGGAATTTCTCAGACAAGAATACTGGAATGGCTCACCATTTCCTTTTCCAGGGGATCTTCTCAAACCAAGAATCAAACCCATGTCTCCTGCATTGGCAGGTGGAGTCTTTACAACTAATCCAAACACTAGCAAAATTACTGTATGCAGGTGGAGAAGCACCAGCTAGAACCTGACATGGAAAAACAGATGGCTCCTAATTGGGAAAGGAGTACTTCAAGGTTGTATATTGCCACCCTGTTTATTTAACTTCTATTCAGAGTACAGTTCAAAAGCATCAATTCTTCACTTCTCAGCTTTCTTTATAGTCCAACTGTCACATCCATACATAACTACTGGAAAGACCATAGCTTTGACTAGATGGACCTTTGTTGGCAAAGTAATGTCTGCTTTTTAACATGTTGTCTAGGTTGGTCATAACTTTTCTTCCAAGGAGTAAGTATCTTTTAATTTCATGGCTGCAGTCACCATCTGCAGTGATTCTGGAGCCCAAGAAAATAAAGCCTGACACTGTTTCCACTGTTTCTCCATCTATTTGCCATGAAGTGATGGGACCAGATGCCATGATCTTCATTTTTTGAATATTGAGCTTTAAGCCAACTTTTTCACTCTTCTCTTTCACTTTCATCAAGAGGCTCTTTAGTTCTTCTTCCCTTTCTGCCATAAGGGTGGTGTCATCTGCATATCTGAGGTTATTGATATTTTTCCCAGCAATCTTCATTCCAGCGTTTCTCATAATGTACTCTGCCTAGAAGTTAAATAAGCAGGGTGACAATATACAGCCTTGACGTACTCCTTTTCCTATTTGGAACCAGTCTGTTGTTCCATGTCCAGTTCTAACTGTTTCTTCCTGACCTGCATACGGATTTATCAAGAGGCAGGTCAGGTGTTCTGGTATTCCCATCTCTTTTAGAATTTTCCAGTTTCTGGTGATCCACACAGTCAAAGGCTTTGGTATATAAAGAAAGCTGAGCAGCAAATAACTGATGCTTTTGAACTGTGGTGTTAGAGGAGACTCTTGAGAGTCCCCTGGACTGCAAGGAGATACAACTGGTCCATCCTAAAGGAAATCAGTCCTGAATGTTCGTTGGAAGGACTAATGTTGAAGCTGGAATTCCAATACTTTGGCCACCTGATGAGAAGAACTGACTCACTGGAAAAGACCCTGATGCTGGGAAAGATTGAAGGCAGGAGGAGGAGGGGACAACAGAAGATGAGATGGTTGGATGGCATCACCGACTCAATGGACATGAGTTTGAGTAAACTGTGGGGGTTGGTGATGGACAGGGAGGCCTGGCGTGCTGTGGTCTAAGGGATCGCAAAGAGTCGGACATGACTGAATGACTAAACTGAACTGATGCAGAGTACATCCTGTGAAATGCAAGGCTGGATGAAGCACAAGCTGGAATCAAGATTGCCAGGAGAAACATCAATAACCTCAGATATGCAGATGACGCCACCATTATGGCAGAAAGTGAAGAGGACCTAAAGAGCTTCTTGATGAAAGTGAAAGAAGAGAGTGAAAAAGCTGAGGTGACTTAAAACTCAACATTCAGAAAACTAAGATCACAGCATCCAGTCCCATCACTTCATGGCAAATAGATGGGGAAACAATGGAAACAGTGAGAGACTTTATTATCTTGGGCTCCAAAATCACAGCAGATTGTGACTACAGCCATGAATTTAAAAGAAGCTTGCTCCTTGGAAGAAAAACTATGACAAACCTAGGCCACCTATTTAAAAGCAGAGACATTACTTTACCAACAGAGGTCCGTTTAGTCAAAGCTATGGTTTTTCTAGTCAAAGCGTGGGAGACCGAGTTTCAATCCCTGGGACAGGAAGATCCACTGGAGAAGGAAATGGCAACTCACTCCAGTGTTCTTGCCTGGAAAATACCATGGGTGGAGGAGCCTGGCAGGCTACAGTCTATGCAGTTGCAAAGAGTCGGACACGACTGAGCCATTTCACTTTCTTCTTTCCTTCATAACAGTAGCCCACATAATTTTGAAAAAAAAATTTCTATACATATCTAAAGAGATATAATATTTGAGCATATATTAAATGTGTGTATAACATAGAAAATATTAGAAATAGGTGTATTATTTTATTCCAAATGGATGGCAATTATTACATCTATGGAAAATCATAGGAAAATGTAGAATCTTTACCTATGTTTTTGTTTTTGCTTTTTTTTAAAGATACTATACTTAGGTTAGTATGCTACTAGAGTGGAAAATATTAACATATTAATATGAGTGTGTGTGTCTTTAAAAAAAATAAAACAGATATGTAAAATTTCACATTTTCCTACTTTCCAGGTGGTGCTAGTGGTAAAGAACCCACCTGTCAATTCAGGAGATACAAGAGATGTGGGTTTGATCCCTGGGTTGGGAAGGTCCCTCAGAAGAGGAAATAGCAACCCACTTCAGTGTTCTTGCCTGGAGAAGCCCATGGACATAGAAGCCTGGCAAGCTAGTCTAGAGGATCACAAAGAATCGGATATGACTGAAGTGACTTAGCACATATGCAAAGTGGAAAATGTATGGGAAAATGTTTGAGAAAAAGTCTGCATTAGCCCAGACAAAGGTCTTTGAACCATGCCTATGCCTTTCTCAAACAAGCAATCAAATCATTTCCGCTCTAGTTGCTACTATTTTTAAAATACAGTTCTGAGCAAACTGATATTTTCCTTTTCATCTTGACCTGTTACTAAATATTTCAACTTTATTTTCCTTCTGAAAATCAGAAGATCACTGTTAATAAGACTCACATTGTGTGACGACATTGTTTTGCCTGAAATGCTGAAACTTAAAGAAAGTCCCGTGTGTACTCTTTTCATAGACTTACTTCCATAAAAATAAGTTCTAGTATTTTCTATAAATCTCCTTGAAAGGGCAAAATAGAAAATCTTTACATAGGCAAATGAAATCACCTCTACAGTAAACTCTACCTGGACAAAACCAGATAAAAGTTAAAATATTTTGTCACGAGGAAGAATAATATTCCAATGAAGGCAGGACTTAGGAAAATTTGATTAGTTTATCTGTACTTGGTACCATTGAAACCATTTTTGTCTGCAGAAGGTCATTCTGACCTGGCTCAGAAAAATGTGTACTTTCGGATGATTAGTAGATGTTCCTCATATAAATCTGGATCTCCAGCAGACTTACTGTGTACCTGCACATCTCACAAATCCAAAGCACTCTCAGAAATGTTAGAGTTTGTAGGATGACTTGAGCAACTGTCAGTTCCTTAGTTTTTGTCACTTGCAATTTCATACCTTTTCTTTTAAGTGCTTGTCTCAACTAATCTTGTCTCAACTATCACTTTCCCCTTATGCATCTTTAGTCTATGAATTACAATTTATATGAGAATTTGTGAGCCAGATATTTTATTTATCTGGCCATTTGTCATTAAAATTATGATAGTTTCTGACAATTTCTAGCACAGCACCAATTGTAAGAATTTTTTTTGGATATTTTGGTTATCTACCCTAAAAGGAAAGCCCCGTTCAACTGAATAAAGAATAGCTCATTCTCCAAAGGGCTTCCATGGTGGCTCAGATGTAAGGGGTCTGCCTAAAATGTAGGAGACCCTGGTTCCATCCTTTGGGCGGGAAGATCCCCTGGAGGACATGGCAACCCACTCCAGTATTCTTGCCTAGAGAATCCATTGATAGACACGGGGTCGCAAAGAGTTGGACATGACTGAGTGACTAACACTTTCACTTCACTTTCATTCCCAAAAATTTAAGATGGATTTGGCCATATTCTCATTTATTTATCTCATTTATGATTTATTTCTTCACTTTGATTCTGCTTTGCAAGGGACTATTTTAGATAAATAAAAGAGAACATGGTCAAGTCCATTAATACCATGTATAAAATAGAAAATGAAAACACAATTTACAGCACAGTAAAACCCTACTTAATGCACTATGGTGACCTGAATTGGAAGGAAGTACAAAAGGACTTGTAATACCTAAAGCTGATTTGTTTTACTGTACAGTAGAAACTAACATTATTCTAAAGCAACTGTACTCCAACAAAAATTAATTTAAAAAAATAGTCCTTTGACTGGGCTCTGACTTTATACACTTTAAGTTAGGACACAGAGAATGAAACCTTTTCATCCTGTGCGCCAGTCACCTATGTGCCTCTGACATATAATGGTAATAAATTTCTGTCAATATGGCAGTAGGGAATGCCCTCACTCTCTTGTAACTCACACACAAGTGGAGAGAGAGATGCTTGACTGGATAAAACAAAATAATAAAAAAATATGCATTTCTGTATTAATAAATTCCTGGCTTTAGGATTCTCAAGTCAGCCACAAACAAGAAACATATGGCATACTCAAATTAAAAGACTTTGAAGAGGCATTACTGAAATGATTGATTTCGTAGACTTGGATAAATGGTGGCGAACTCACACTAGATCTTGTGGTATCCTGGACTGGTCAGTTGGACTGTTAATAACTCTACACCTGAAGATTGTAGACCTTGGACCCAGAAAGTGAGAAGGTTTTGTAAAAGAACCATTTGACATGTTGTGGGATATTCTACTACAGATGCAGCCAGCTAGAGAAAGGCAGCTTTGAAGAGGAGCATCCAGGGTTACAATTGATCACACTGACCTCACCCTCCTCTCCCCATTTAGTTGTTGGTGGTGCTTCCAATTGACCAAACACAAAAAGAGGGCAGGAGGCAAGGAAGAGCCTTGATGCTATCAAAACAGGTCAGCTTCCTTGACATGGGAGCAAGTGAAGAGGGGAGAGTCTAGCTAGAGGCATGCGTACAACATCAAAACATTCAATAGAACTGAGGTAAGCTTTTTCAAGACAGGAATTTGGAAGAAAGTAGCTCTATTCTTTATAGAAGATTTTTTTTTTCCTCTTTGACCCAGGGGAGAATCAACAAAGCTCACTTCCCTTTTGTCCAAAGCTCTGCCTTGGAAAAGTTAATCTGCAAGTAAATCAATGAATGGCTGAAAACAAATTAATGGATGAATAAACAAAGCTTTGACGTATTTGAATGTGGGGTCTCAATTTATATACGTCGCACAAACATACTGACAGGTATCCCTAGATTGTTAAAGTCATAGGAAAACTCCATGGAGGGACTTACATAAATCAGATAGCACAAACGTTTCTGCTCAAATGAGGCCAAAATAAAAAAGATCACTATTATTCATTATTACTCAAAATCTGATATGTTTTGGAAAGTTTTTTTTTATTAATTAGTGACAGTGTATCAGCTTCTGGACTCATAGTTTGTCTCTTTGTGACTTGATTAGGTGCTAAGATCTAGTTAAAGAAAACATTTTAAAATAAATCTAAAAGTCTCAACCATCAGTACCCAAAAGTAGAGGAAATATTAGCTTTAACTAAAGAGACAAGGGTTAAAATGGAATAAACTGCAGGTTTCAACAAGACTACACATGTAACTTCCAAATAGCAACCAAAACCTTGTCCTTATGCTTTCAAAGTACACAAATGTTTGCATGCATCATGTTTCTAGATGTTTTAATATTATACCAAAATTCCATTATTAAATATCCACACATTATTTCTTATCTGATCTTTAGTGAGATGAGAAACTGCTCTTTTTTGCTTTGGAGTTTTGAACATATTTCAAATTTATTAAATATTACATAAAAGTGTATCCTTTTTTCCTTACATACACCAGTAGATTTTTTTTTCAACATACTACTGAGGGCCTGTTTCAAAATGTCTAACTTTGGATAAATGGATCATCAATCATTATGCACATTAGCATTATTCATGGCAACCAGTATGCATTACATTGTGAGTATTTCCCTCTAGTTCCACATTATTGTGAAAAATCAATAGATGGCAGTGAAATTAACTGTAAAAAAAAAAAAAGCATTTGATTCTGTCGAAAATTATCTGCTCACCAGTGAAGTTAAAAATCATTTAGGCTCTGATACAACTTTGTGGATTTCCAAACAATAGAAAGATTAGGCTAAAGAGGAGCTCAATGTCAATCTAAAATAGAAACAGCAATTATAATAGCATTTTTCCATTTTTATCAATAGCTTGATAATAGGATTTTTTTTCAATAAGGACACAACTATCACTAGTGTGGGAGGGTTCATAGCATTTCAAGTTTCTGTAGCTGAAATAATTGTTACTGAGTCTAAAAGTCAGGCCGCTGAGAGGTAGAGGACCTGTGCATAGAAGGAACTGAAGCTCACCCTCATTCCAGCTCAGATCCCAGACAGAATACTGCCGTGCAGCAAGTGACCACATTAACCTGGTGACTTTGGTCATTTGGAGACACATGGGACATTAAAGGCAAGGTCTAGTTAAATGCAAGACGGCTCAGACAGTTAAGAAGTTGCTCTGTGGGAGACCCAGGTTCCTTCCCCGGATTGGGAAGATCCCTTGGAGAAGAGAATGGCTATCCACTTTACTATTCTTGCCTGGAGAACTCCATGGACAGAGAAGCTTGGTGACTACAGTCCATGGGCTTGTAAAGAGGCAGACATGACTGAGAGACTAACACACACACATGCTATCTTATTATAACTGCTTCTCAGTAATGTTTTAACTTGGTCATTATTGTGGTTGATATTATATATCAGGAGTATCGGGGAGAAGGGACAAGCAGAACATCATCAGTAGAGTACGTGCAGGAAAAAGGCATTCTCAGTTGTAAGCAATATTGTTTGGAAAGAGATGAAGAAGTGAATCTGATTTCGACCAAGAAATAGATAGAGAGGATGTGGCACGTATATGCAATAGAATATTATTCAGCCATAAAAAAGAACAAAATAAAGCTATTTGGAGCAACATGGGTAGACCTAGAGATTGTCATATTGAGTGAAGTCAATCAGACAAAGACAAATATTATATGATATTGCTTACATGTGGGATCTAAAAAAATGGTACAAAAGAAATTATTTAAAAGACAGAAATAGAGTCACAGACGTGGAAAACAAACTTATAGTTATCAAGGAGGAAAGGAGAGAGGAGGAGGATAAATTGAGAGATTGGAGGGGACATATACCCACTAGTATATATAAAATCAATAGCTGAACAGAACCTAGTGTATAGCACTGGGAACTGTATTCAACACTATGTAATGACCTCTATGGGAATAGAATCTGAAAAGTGTGAATATATGTGTAATGGACTCACTTTGCTATACAGCAGAAACTAATACAGTACTGTAAATCAACTATACTCCAATAAAATTTAATTTTAAAAAGAAAATAAATGAATCAGATTGAGTATGAGTAAGTGTTGTCATGTCCTATATAAGAGAGATACAATATGGCCAGCAGCGTAACTGGGGACATAGTGTCCTTATCTGCACAGAGCATTGAAGGAATGGTTGCTAAATATGAAAGAAATTGGGGAAATGAAAACATTGGAGAGGAAGTTAATTGTGTCTTTGACTTGATGGGTAGAATCCAGACGGTCTAACTGTTGCCAGTGAAGTTAAGGTTTTTTCTTCATCAAGAAAGAATTCAGATAATGCAGAGAGGATGGAATCTGGGTCTCCCACACTGCAGGCAGATTCTTTACAATCTGAACCACCCGGGAAGTCTGGGAAAGTAAAGTTAGAATTTATTTAAGCAAAGATACACTCTCAGAAGGTTTTCCAGGTGGTACAGTATAAAGAATCTGCCTGCCAATGCCAGAGACAGGAGACATGGATTCAACCCTTGCGTCAGGAAGATTCCCTGGAGGAAGAACTGGAAACCCACTCCAATATTCTTGCCTGGAGAATCTCATGGACAAATGAGTCTGGCAGGCTACAGTCCATAAGGTTTCAGAGAGTTGGATAGGACTGAAGTGACTAAGCATGCATGTACACTCTCTGGAGAGTGGGCAGACAGGTAAGGAGCTGCTGCCCAGACAAGCGGGTTATGAAGAGCGTACAAATGAAGGGGTGGAATATTCACTTGAGAAGGAAGAGTTTGGGAGTCATCTTCCCTGATTTTCTTCCTAGCTCCATTTTTCTGAGGGGAGGAGAGATTTTGGCCTTATTAAGCCTAGATCAGAAGTGTCATGACATCAGTGCATGATAAGTACTTTTAATCTGCAAGGCTGATCTTACTATAATGAGAGCTCAGTGAGCAAAAGGTTACGTTGGGACACAGGAGATTCCCACCTTTCACCACCTTTCTTTGTCTGGCTCTGTTACTGTTCAGTTGCTCAGTCTTGTCTCTTTGCGACCCTTTGAGACCAACCTGCATCTTGACACTAGTTATGTTCCAGCAGGTAGGTAATAGGTATGAGCAGAGAAGTGGGGATAGGGGCCAGGTGGCAGGAAATCACACATCTTATAAAGAGTGGGGGTCCATATGCAGACAAAAGAAAGTGGGGACCTTCCGACTGACAGAAGAACACACACCTTGGGTGATAAGGATTCAAGTAGCAGCCGAAGTAGGCTTCCCTGTTGGCTCAGACAGTGAAGAATCTGCCTGCAATGCGGGAAACCCGGATTTGATTCCTGGGATTGGAAGATCCCTTGGAGAAGGGAATAAAACCCACTCCAGTATTTTTGCCTGAAGGATTCCATGGTCAGAGAAGCCTGATGGACTATACAGTCCATGGGGTCTTAAAGAGTCAGACACGAGACTGGTGACTCATCTCTAAAATCCCTGAGCTCCTAGAAAAGTTTTGGCAAAGCATTTTTTTTTTTTTCATTTATTTTTATTAGTTGGAGGCTAATTACTTTACAATAGTGTAGTGGTTTTTGCCATACATTGACATGAATCAGCCATGGATTTACATGTGTTCCCCATCCTGAACTCCCCTCCCACCTCCCTCCCCATCCCATCTCTCTGGGTCTTCCAAAAGCCAGGTGAGGGAGCGGGGAAGCAGGGCGTGTGATCAGTTCTGTAGAATTCTCTGACGGGGTGAAGACAAGCAACTGGATGGAGTCACAGGGGTTAACATTATCAGTTCCCAGGCTCCAGAAGGCCTGCAGCTCTGTGCTCATCAGGCAGTAAACATCTCCATTTGAAGAGAAGTTTTTTACACCTGCAAAATAATTCAGGAAATGTGCATCAAATACCATTATCTAGGTACCCAGAGAGGCCCTAAAGCAAAGGATATGGGGTCTGTGCCCAGGAAGGCCCAGTGGGGTTGTGCTCACGTATAGAACTTCATATAGGCTGACCATTATTTATTTTTCCATTATATATTTTCATTATTTATGCTTCCCTGAATAGTCCCAGTACTTCCCAAGCACAGAGTAAGACTTTCTTCCATACTTTATGTCTGTATGTTGACCATGTGCCTTACTTTGACTGAGGGAATGTGAGTGAAAATAAAGTGTGCTTTTTTTTTTTTTTTTTAGAGCTCTGACAGCAAGTGTGAGGTTGGCTACATCCTCTTCCCATTCCCACTGGTGGGGAAAAGTGACAGCTTGTGAGACGCCTGCAGCTACCTGGGTCCCTGGCTGACCACAATGAGCAGCATCCCCTGCTGTCCATGTTGGAGAGGCTGCCCAAGTTAAAAGAGTCACTCGTTTGAGATTTGGAGGTCACATCCTAATGTAGCACATCTCAATGGGCTACAGGGTCTGCAAAATGTAGCCCATCTCAATTGGCCTAGGGTTCCACCTTTTATTGGGCTTCCCAGGTGGTTCAGTGGGAAAGGATCTGCCTGCCAATTCAGGGACACAGGTTCCATCCCTGGTTTGGGAAGATGCCCTGGAGGAGGAAATGGCAACCCACTCCAGTATTCTTACCTGGGAAATCCCATGGATAGAGGAGTCTGGAAGGCTATAGTCCATGGGGTCACAAAGAGTCAGACCCAACTTAGCAATTGAGCATACACACACCCTCCTCTTATGCAAGAATTTCTAGAAAGTGTGCACCACTAAAAAGAGACAGTAAATCAAAAATAAAGATCTGTGACCCCAAAACAGAAGACTCAACTGAAGAGCATGGTAGTGAATACCAGGTCAAGAGACCAAGTCATATTAAAAGGCTGGCATCCACGGTGAGGGAATTTCTTCAAAACAAAACAACACTGACAAATCATTTAAAATGTTAAAATATATGGACAGTAATTTCTAGGTGACTGACAATTATCTCAGAGTATTTAGTGAAAGTGTTAGTTGCTTAATCCTGTCTGACTCTTTGTGACCCCCACGGACTGTAGTTCACCAGGCTCCTCTGTCCATGGGATTCTTTAGGCAAGAATACTGTAATGGGTTGCCATTCCCTTCTCCAGAGGATCTTCCCAAGCCAAGGACCAAACCTAGGTCTCCTGCATTGCAGGCAGATTCTTTACCATACCTTAGCAACAGTTATATGTAAAAGAAAAATAAATAAATAAATAAAGCAAAGTTATTATTAATTAAAGGCAAAACAAAGTTATACCAAATGAAAACAATCATTCTAGACCACTTGTGCCAACATAGACTCTGGTATTCGGAAGGAAAGTAATGCAAAGTGGTAAAAGGATAATATAAAATAATGGAGCCAAATTTTATGTGAATAAAGAAAACACAGATGAGAATGCTTTTGTAAATGAGAGAAACCCTTTAGCAGATAGACAAAAAGCCAAAAGACATACACTGTCTAAAACTGGTAATGTAAGAATAAATCATTAACATATAACCTAAAATAGAGGGATTAAAATAAAGAAGTGAAATCACTATTTCCAGGGAACAGGTTGGGTTTGGGCATGGGCATGTGAATTACAATAAAGAACTGATATTTTCCATATCCAGCTTCCCAGATGGCTCAGTGTTAAAGGATCTGCCTGCCAATGCAGGAGATACGAGTTCTATCCCTGGGTCGGGAAGATGCCCTGGAGGAGAGCATGGCAACCAACTCCAGTATTCTTGCCTGGGAAATCCCAGGGACAGAAAAACTTTGTGGGCTACAGTCCATAGGGTCACAAAGAGTTGAACTCAACTGAAGCAACTTAGCACACGCAAGCACATTTTTCAAATAATACTTTTAGTACTGTATGACTTTTTAAAGTTCAATGTACATATTATGCTAAAACTCTTAGTTTGACATTTAAATTGTTAGTCACATTTCTGCAATTTGTACAGACTGTAAACTTGTTGGCTGCAGAATTTTGGCATAACCAAAAGCACATCTGGAAGTTACATTTCTCAATAAGCTAAAAATAGGACACAGGGCCAACCTAAGTGAGTAGCAATTCTCTAAGAAGGATGGATTAAAATGTTCCTAAGACCACTGAAGTGTTTACAATTTAAACGACTTGAGACATCTCTTAATCTCCTGCTGTCCTAGAACTCTTGAGATTTCCCAAGTCCTGTGTGTCACGTGGGTGGAGGATTATCCACTCACAATTTCTTGGAAGAACATTATCAAAAGTCATTTATAAGATATTTGAATTTTTGTAAAATGTCAGTGCAGACTTTCTAAATACCTGCCGCATGTCATCATAGTCAACCATAAACAATCAAAATTACATCTTAAACTCATTTCCCCCCTAGTGCTATATTTCTCTTGCCAGTTGAATTGTTTACCATGCCAGCTGTAGGGATGTCAATATTTGAAAGGTAAATATACATTTTATAAATGAACCTCTTGGAACTACTTCTAAAGGCTAACCAGGATTTATTCAGTTCCATAAATAAATTTCCGTTGTTTCCACATCAAGATTTCAGAAATTGCCTACAGACCTTAACGCATGCAATGTTTTTATGGGTGTTGAAAATGTTGTACAAATGTACAAATGACAAGACCCATAAACCACTGTTTCAAGCATCATTCAAATGAATGGCAAGAATGGAGAGGAGGCAGTAACTACTCCAGATCAGGACAATAGTGGATCTTCCCTTTGAAACTATGACAGGGGTCAAGGGTGAATAACTGTGTTTGAAGCAGAGGGAATACAAAGGCATAGAGCAGTAGAAAGTGTTGCCCTTGGAATAATATTCACTTAACTGGGAGGGGTTCACTAAGGGCAGAGTAAATAACATATGAGGTGAAGAATCCCAGGGTAAAAGTTACACAAGGGACTGATATGTTTTGAACACCTATTGCCCAGTGTAATTTGTATATGACAATTCATTGAATTGGGACCAGACCATAATGCATTATTGGAAAAAGAAATCGACAAGAATTTTGAGAAGAGAAGTGATGCAATAAGATTTATTTCAGGAAAAATATATGCTGGAGCAATATAAGAAAAGAGTAACCATGTGGAATAGGGCTTCCCTGGTGGCTCAGTGGTAAAGAATCTGCTCGCCAGTGCAAGAGACACAGAAGATGCCAGTTTGGTCCCTGGGTCAGGAAGATCCTCTGGATTAAGAAAGGGCCACCCACTCCAGTATTCTTGCCTGAAAATTCCCATGGACAGAGGAACATGACAGGCTGCAGCCCATGGGGTCGCAGAGTTGGACATGACTGAACACGCAGAGACATGCATGCGGAGTAACACGTGTCTCAAAGGGAAACAAAATTGCAAATCACTGCAGTTAATAATGAGGAGGCTCAGACGGTAAACAATCTGCCTGCAATGCAGGAGACCTGGGTTCCATCCCTGGGTTGGAAAGATCCCGTGGAGAAGGGAAGGGCTACCCACTCCAGTATTCTGGCCTGGAGAAACCCATGGACTGTAGTCCATGGGGTTGCAAAGAATCGGACATGACTGAATGTCTTTCACTTTCACAGCACAATCAGTTAAGGAAAGAATGACTATAAATATCATAGAGATAAAAAAAGAAGTAGATTGAAACCAAAATGCCTATGGTAAAAGTCAAAGATAGCTACAGATGTATTTTTTGATAATTGAGTTAAATCTCCAAACAGTGAAGTATTTATCAAATATTTATGAAAATCACAGTTTTAATTTTGACTTTGAGAATAATTCCAGAGGCTGCATTTATTGCTTGTCACTGAGAGATTAGTACTTTGATATTCTAATCTTTAAGCATCCTTTTTTGTAAAAGAATATTTAAAGGTGATTTAAAATAAGAATCTCTAGTTAAAGAAAAATTTTATTTTATATGCAAATTGAGATGTATCTTTAATGATGTTGTGATGTAAGTTAATAGTGTTGCTGTGTTTCTCTATAATTTAAATTTTTAAGTCCTGTTTTCCTAAGGATGTAATGAGTATGATTAGTAAATAAATGTAGCAATATATATTATTATTTTTGTTCAAAAAATTGAATTTTAAAGATATCAAAATAATTGGAAATATGTAAAATATAAAAATTTAAAATATATATTTATCCATGTACATCTCTTTTCCTACACTTTTTTTTTTTTTTCTTCATGAAAGTCTGTATTCATCTGGTATCTCTTCCTTCTGTCTGAAGAGCTACCTTCAATAAGTACAAGATTTTTTGTACTGCAGTCAGATCTGCTGGAGATGAATCCCTCAGGTTTTTTTTTTTTTAAGTCTGAAAACGTCTTTTATTTTGTCCTCATTTTAAACTATTTTCTTCCTGCTGGATGTAGAAGTCTAAGATGAAAGATTTCATTTTCTTTCAGTGTGTTAAAGACTTTGCTCCCCTTTCTCTTCTTACTTGCATTGTTTTTGATGAGTAATCTGTTGACATTTATTTTTGTTTCTCAGTCCATTATGTGTCTTTTGACTTATGTTAAGATTTTATTTTTATCAGTGGTTTTGAAAAATCTTACTATTTTCCCCTTCAGTATAATTTTCTTCCTCTTTCTCTCTTTCTTCACTTCCTCCGTTTCCTCCTGCTTCTTCTTGTACCCAAGAATCACTGAACTGCTTGGCTCAAAGAGTTTATAATTTTAACTCAAATGAGGGAAACTTTCAGCTGTTATTTCTCCAGTTATTATTTTCCTCTTTCTCTTGGGTATGCCAATTATTTTTCATCACGCTTAATGAAGTTTTTCCATATTCACTGATTTTCTACTTCATATTTTTCTTTATGCCTTTTTACATGGGTTCCAGCTGTGATGTCTTCATTGTTTTCTTCTGCAATGTTAAATCTGCCGTTAATCCTATCCAGTTTATTTTTCATCCCAAACATTGAGATTTTAATTTCTAGAAGCTTGACTCAACTTTATTTTTATAATGAACATGTCTATATTTAACACCTGAGCATATAGAATGCAGTAATAATACCTTTCCGTTTCCTTTGTTTTCTAATTCTAATATCTGTCATTTCCAGGACTGCTTCGACTGATTGATTTTTTTTTTTTTTTCATTATCCTGGTCACATTTTCCTGTTTCTTTGCCTGTTTTTTAAAGTTTGATTGGTTGTCACATTTTACAAATTTTATTTTCTTGAATGCTATGTAAGTTTGTTGTTGTTTTTCAGTTGCTAAGTCAAGTCCTACTCTTTGCAAGTCCATGGACTATAGCACACCAGGCATCTCTGTCCCCCGCTGTCTCCCAGCGGTTTCTCAGATTCATATCCATTGAGTCAGTGATGCTATCTAACCATCTCATCCTCTGCTCCGCTCTTCTCCTTTTGCCTTCAATCTTTCCCAGCATCAGAGCCTTTTCTATAAGTCAGCTCTTCACATCAGATGGCCAAATATCAGAGCTTCAGCTTCAGCAGAAGTCCTTTCAAAGAATGTTCAGTTTTGATTTGCTTTACTATTGACTGGTTTGATCTCCTTGCAGTCCAAGGTACTCTTAAGCTTCTTGTTCAGCACCACAATTTGAAAGCATCTTTTGTGCTCAGGCTTCTTTATGGTCCAACTCTCACATCTGTACATGACTACTAGAAAAATCATAGCTTTGACTAGACAAACATTTGTTAGCAAAGTGATATCACTGTTTTTTTAATACATTGTCTAGGTTTGTCATAGCTTTTCTTCCAAGGAGCAAGTGTCTTAATTTCATCACAGCAGTTACCATCCAAGGAGATATTAGAGTCCAAGAAAATAAAATCTGTCATTGCTTCCACTTTTTCCAATTCTATCTGCCATGAAGTGTTGGGAACAGATGTCATGATCTTAGTTTTGAACAAGCTTATATATATTGCAGAAGATCAATTTTCATTCTAATCCCAAAGAAGGACAATGCCAAAGAAAGTTCAAACTACTGCACAATTGCACTCATCTCACACATTAGCAAAGTAATGCTCAAAATTCTCCAAGACAGGCTTCAACAGTAGGTGAAATGTGAACTTCCAGATGTTCAAGCTGGAGGTAGAGGCACCAGAGATCAAATTGCCCACATCTGCTGGATCATAGAAAAAGCGAGAAAATTCCAGAAAAACATCTACTTCTGCTTTATTGACTATGCCAAAGCCTTTGACTGCGTAGAATCCAACATATTTTGGAAAATTCTTCAAGAGATGGGAATACCAGACCCCCTGATCTGCCTCCTGAGAAATCTGTATTCAGGTCAAGAAGCAACAATTAGAACCAGACATGGACCAGCAGACTGGTTGCTAATTGAGAAAGGAGTATGTTAAGTCTGTATTTTGTCACCCTGCTTATTTAACGTATATGCAGAGTACATCATGTGAAATGCTGGGCTGGATGAAGCACAAGCTGGAATCAAGATTGCCAGGAGAAATATCAACAACCTCAGGTATACAGACAACACCCCCCTTATGGCAGAAATTGAAGAGGAATTAAAGAGCCTCTTGATGAAAGTGAAACAGGAGGGAGAAAAAGCTGGTTTAAAACTCAAGATTCAAAAAACTAAGATCATGTCATCTGGTCCCATCACTCCATGGCAAATAGATGGGGAAACAATGGAAACAGTGGGAAACTTTATTTTGAGGGGCTCCAAAATCACTGTAGATGGTAACTGCAGCCATGAAATTAAAAGACAATTGCTCCTTGGAAGAAAAGTTATGACCAACCTAAAAAGCATATAAAAAGCAGTGATATTACTTTACCAACAAAGGTCTGGCTAGTCAAAGGTATGGTTTTTCCAGTAGTCATGTATGGATGTGAGAGCTGGACTATAAAGAAAGCTGAGCACTGAAGAATTGATGTTTTTGAACTGTGGTGTTGGAGAAGACTCTTGAGAATCCCTTGGACTGCAAGGAGATCCAACCAGTCAATCCTAAAGGAAATAAGTCCTGAATATTCACTGGAAGGACTGATGTTGAACCTGAAACACCAATACTTTGGTCACCTGATGCAAAGAACTGACTCATTGGAAAAGACCCTGATGCTGGGAAAGATTGATAGAAGGAACAAAAGGGGATGTCTGAGGATGAGATGGTTGATTGGCATCAATGACTCAATGGACATGAGTTTGAGCAAGCTCCAGGAGCTGGTGATGGACAGGGAAGCCTGGCATGCTGCAGTGCATGGGGTCACAAAAAGTCGGACATGACTGAGCAACTGAACTCAACTGACATATGTATATATATGTACAAATATATTGCTTTAACTTTTCTCTGAGATGAATTTAAGGCACTTGATCACTTCTTATCTTGTTTTTGTAAATTTTAGGTGAGAAGTGGATAATTTTTAGTGTAGGTCTTTATTATGCACCACCAAGCCCATAGTTTTCTCTAATGCTTTCAAAAGTTTCCTCACAGATGAATGTATCAGTCAGTAACCCAATGAATACTGATAAGAGTGGGAACTCTGCATATCTCAACAGTCCTCTGGTACTCTATTTTATCCAGCTGCTTTGGTCTTCCTGGAATCTCAGCTCAATTTCCTCAACTAAGAAGTCTGCATGACTCCATCTAGGTTATCCCTTCGGTGCTGCTAGTAAAGATCACATCAAGTGTGTGTGCATGCTCCTGTTGTGTCCAACTCTTTGCAACCCCATGGACTGTAGCCTGGCCATCTCCTCTGTCTATGAAATTTTCTAGGCAAGAATACTAGAGTGGATTGCCATTTTCTATTCCAGGGGATCTTCTCAACTCAGAGATTGAACCTGCATCTCTGCATCTCCTGCATTGGTAGGCAGATTCTTTTACCACCGTGCCAGCTGGGATGCCCCAAAGATCATATGAAAGAGAATCCATTTTAAGTAAATCTTATTTTTAAAGGGATAGTAATATTCTGTTTAAGTTTCTTTTTGCAAGCATAGTGGTCTCTATTGAGTGTTTTCTATTTAACACAGCTAGCTTATCTAGTGGGGATTTGGGATTTTGGCTGGTATTTGTGAGCTCTGGGAGCTGTTTGGGTTATGGTTGCTTCATAATTCTTGTTCAGGATTTGCTTAGCCTTCCCTTACAGGATTTCACTTTATGCATGCCAAAGGCTCAAGGCCAGACTGATGTAGATTATTGGAACTCTCGATTACTCGGTTTTATTTGGGTCCCTCCTCTGTCAGCCACTATGTAGATATTTCCACAGTCTAAGACTCTGGGGAAACATGGAACTCCCATATCTTAAGAATCCTAGCAGTGCACTGCCTCTTGTCTGATTTCAGAAAGAAAGTTTCTGATATTTTGTGTAATTTTGAGGGTGTTTAGAAGTGTGATTCTGAACCCTATTGCATACTCAGAACTGGAGGCAACATTTATCTGTTTATCATTTTTGTAAGATATACTGGTAGTACAATCATGCTATACTCAATCATAACTCTATGTATAGTCCTCATTATTCTGTTAGAGTTATCCATAATATTGCAAATTATCATATAAGGAGAAAACTGTTTTGTATTACATGCAGAAGAGTCCTTTCAACTCCTGATTACAAAAAGAAAAATTGTATATAATGAATCACAGAAGTAAATGATTGTTAAACACACACACACACACACACACATACATGAGTGCTTGGAACCAGTGTGTATAACCAAAAAACATATTTCTAATCATATATGATGAAATTATTAGTATATAAAATGTTTGATAGTCCCATGCCCTTTCTCTTGGTAAAAATATAAACAACTCATGTATATAACAAACACAAAGAACAATTATTAAAAGCAGCAAGGGAGAAACAACAAATAACACACAAAGGGATTCCCATAAGGATAACAGCTGATCTATCAATAGAAACCCTCCAGGCCAGAAGGGAATGGCAGGACATACTGAAAGTAATGAAAGAGAATAACCTACAACCTAGATTACTGTACCCAGCAAGGATCTCATTCAGATATGAAGGAGAATTCAAAAGCTTTACAGACAAGAAAAAGCTGAGAGAATTCAGCACCACCAAACCAGCTCTTCAACAAATGCTAAAGGATCTTCTCTAGACAGGAAATGCAGAAAGGTTGTATAAACGTGAACCCAAAACAACAAAGTAAATGGCAATGGGACCACACCTATCAATAATTACCTTAAATGTAAATGGGTTGAATGCCCCAACCAAAAGACAAAGATTGGCTGAATGGATACAAAAACAAGACCCCTATATATGCTGTCTACAAGAGACCCACCTCAAAACAAGAGACACATACAGACTAAAAGTGAAGGGCTGGAAAAAAATATTTCACGCAAACGGAGACCAAAAGAAAGCAGGTAGTCGCAAATCCAGATAAAGTAGACTTTCAAATAAAGGATGTGAAAGAGACAAAGAAGGACACTACATAATGATCAAGAAGAAGATATAACAATTATAAATATATATGCCCCCAACATAGGAGCACCACAATATGTACGGCAAACGCTAACGAGTATGAAAGAGGAAATTAATAGTAACACAATAATAGTGGGAGACTTTAATACCCCACTCACAACTATGGATAGATCAACTAAACAGAAAATTAACAAGGAAACACAAATCTTAAATGACACAATGGACCAGCTAGACCTAATTGATATCTATAGGACATTTCACCCCAAAACAATCACCTTCACCTTTTTCTCAAGTGCACACGGAACCTTCTCCAGAATAGATCACATCCTGGGCCATAAATCTGGTCTTGGAAAATTCAAAAAAATTGAAATCATTCCAGTCATCTTTTCTGACCACAGTGCAGTAAGATTAGATCTCAATTACAGGAAAAAAATTGTTAAAAATTCAAACATATGGAAGCTAAATAACACGCTTCTGAAAAACCAACAAATCATAGAAGAAATCAAAAAAGAAATCAAAATATGTATAGAAATGAATGAAAATGAAAACACAACAACCCAAAACCTATGGGACACTGTAAAAGCAGTGCTAAGGGGAAGGTTCATAGCATTACAGCCTTACATCAAGAAACAAGAAAAAAGCCAAATAAATAACCTAACTCTACACCTAAAGCAATTAGAGAAGGAAGAAATGAAGAACCCCAGAGTTAGCAGAAGGAAAGAAATCTTAAAAATCAGGGCAGAAATAAATGCAAAAGAAACTAAAGAGACCATAGCAAAAATCAACAAAGCTAAAAGCTGGTTTTTTGAAAAAATAAACAAAATTGACAAACCATTAGCAAGACTCATTAAGAAACAAAGAGAGAAGAACCAAATTAACAAAATTAGAAATGAAAATGGAGAGATCACAACAGACAACACTGAAATACAAAGGATCATAAGAGACTACTACCAGCAGCTCTATGCCAATAAAATGGACAACTTGGATGAAATGGACAAATTCTTAGAAAAGTATAACTTTCAAAAACTGAACCAGGAAGAAATAGAAGATCTTAACAGACCCATCACAAGCAAGGAAATCGAAACTGTCATCAAAAATCTGCCAGCAAACAAAAGCGCAGGACCAGATGGCTTCACAGCTGAATTCTACCAAAAATTTAGAGAAGAGCTAACACCTCTCTTACTCAAACTCTTCCAGAAAATTGCAGAGGAAGGTAAACTTCCAAACTCATTCTATGAGGCCACCATCACCCTAATTCCAAAACCAGACAAAGATGCCACAAAAAAAGAAAACTACAGGCCAATATCACTGATGAACATAGATGCAAAAATCATTAACAAAATTATAGCAAACAGAATCCAACAACATATTAGAAAAATCATACATCATGACCAAGTGGGCTTTATCCAGGAATGCAAGGATTCTTTAAATATCCACAATCAATCAATGTAATACCACATTAACAAACTGAAATATAAAACCATATGATTATCTCAATAGATGCAGAGAAAGCCTTTGACAAAATTCAACACTCATTATGATTAAAACTCTCCAAAAAGCAGGAATAGAAGGAACATACCTCAACATAATAAAAGCTATATATGACAAACCCACAGCAAGCATCACCCTCAATGGTGAAAAATTGAAAGCATTTCCCCTGAAATCAGGAACAAGACAAGGGTGCCCACTCTCACCACTACTATTCAACATAGTGTTGGAAGTTTTGGCCACAGCAATCAGAGCAGAAAAAGAAGTAAAAGGAATCCAGATAGGAAAAGAAGAAGTGAAACTCTCATGTTTGCAGATGACATGATCCTCTACATAGAAAACCCTAAAGACTCTACCAGAAAATTACTAGAGCTAATCAATGAATATAGTAAAGTTGCAGGATATAAAATTAACACACAGAAATCCCTTGCATTCCTATACACTAACAATGAAAAAAACAGAAAGAGAAATTAAGGAAACAATACCATTCACCATTGCAACAAAAAGAATAAAATACTTAGGAGTATATCTACCTAAAGAAACAAAAGACCTATACATAGAAAACTATAAAACACTGATGAAAGAAATCAAAGAGGACACAAACAGATGGAGAAACATACCGTGTTCATGGATTGGAAGAATCAATATTGTCAAAATGGCTATTCTACCCAAAGCAATCTATAGATTCAATGCAATCCCTATCAAGCTACCAACGGTATTTTCACAGAACTAGACAAAAGAATTTCACAATTTGTATGGAAATACAAAAAACCTCGAATAGCCAAAGTAATCTTGAGAAAGAAGAATGGAACTGGAGGAATCAACCTGCCTGACTTCAGACTCTACTACAAAGCCACAGTCATCAAGACAGTATGGTACTGGCACAAAGACAGAAATATAGATCAATGGAACAGAATAGAAAGCCCAGAGATAAATCCACGAACCTATGGACACCTTATCTTTGACAAAGGAGGCAAGGATATACAATGGAAAAAAGACAACCTCTTTAACAAGTGGTGCTGGGAAAACTGGTCAACCACTTGTAAAAGAATGAAACTAGAACACTTTCTAACACCATACACAAAAATAAACTCAAAATGGATTAAAGATCTAAATGTAAGACCAGAAACTATAAAACTCCTAGAGGAGAACATAGGCAAAACACTCTCTGACATAAATCACAGCAAGATCCTCTATGACCCACCTCCCAGAATATTGGAAATAAAAGCAAAACTAAACAAATGGGACCTAATGAAACTTAAAAGCTTTTGCGCTACAAAGGAAACTATAAGTAGGTGAAAAGACAGCCTCAATTGGGAGAAAATAATAGCAAATGAAGAAACAGACAAAGGATTAATCTCAAAAATATACAAGCAACTCCTGAGCTCAATTCCAGAAAAATAAATGACCCAATAAAAATGGGCCAAAGAACTAAACAGACATTTCTCCAAAGAAGACATACAGATGGCTAACAAACACATGAAAAGATGCTCAACATCACTCATTATTAGAGAAATGCAAATCAAAACCACAATGAGGTACCATTACACGCCAGTCAAGATGGCTGCTATCCAAAGTCTACAAGCAATCAATGCTGGAGAGGGTGTGGAGACAAGGGAACCCTCTTACACTGTTGGTGGGAATGCAAACTAGTACAGCCGCTATGGAAAACGGTGTGGAGATTTCTTAAAAAACTGGAAATAGAACTGCCATATGACCCAGCAATCCCACTTCTGGGCATACACACTGAGGAAACCAGATCTGAAAGAGACACGTGCACCCCAATGTTCATCACAGCACTGTTTATAATAGCCAGGACATGGAAGCAACCTAGATGCCCATCAGCAGATGAATGGATAAGGAAGCTGTGGTACATATACACCATGGAATATTACTCAGCCATTAAAAAGAATTCATTTGAATCAGTTCTAATGAGATGGATGAAACTGGAGCCCATTATACAGAGTGAAGTAAGCCAGAAAGATAAAGAACATTACAGCATACTAACACATATATATGGAATTTAGAAAGATGGTAACGATAACCCTATATGCAAAACAGAAAAAGAGACACAGAAATACAGAACAGACTTTTGAACTCTGTGGGAGAAGGTGAGGGTGGGATGTTTCGAAAGAACAGCATGTATATTATCTATGGTGAAACAGATCACCAGCCCAGGTGGGGTGCATGAGACAAGTGCTCAGGCCTGGTGTACTGGGAAGACCCAGAGGGATCGGGTGGAGAGGGAGGTGGGAGGGGGGATCGGGATGGGGAATGCATGTAACTCTATGGCTGATTCATATCAATGTGTGACAAAACCCACTGAAATGTTGTGAAGTAATTAGCCTCCAACTAATAATAAATAAATATATATATATATAAACAACCCATGTAGAATCAAACATAAAAATTATTAAAAAAAAAATCATATCAAAGAAGATTTGAGGATTTTGAAGAAATTACATATCATATTTTCTATAGTGATATGACATTTATGTGGAAGAATCATTTTTAAAATTGAAATACCTGAAGGACTTAGGAGATTGTTTGTTATTATGTTACATCATTTGCTAGACAAATTGTAAACCAGAAAATAAAGTAAACTTTTGTAGTAAAGAAGTATTCAGGTTATTAAAAAAAAATTAGTGTTTGTTTTGTGAAATTTAATTTTGTTAAAAATGCTAAAATAACCAACAAAGAAAATAAGCGCAGGAATTGACTAGTGGATAGAATAAAAATATTTTGAAAGATAAGAAGCTCTAAAAATGAAAAGTACTTTCTGTAAGAGGAAACATCCTTAAGAGTAAAATATATACCCCTAAAATAAAATTTCCAGGAATAAAATGTAAGTAAATCTAGAGGAAAATAAAGCTTTGTGGATTTCCAGCAATAGTGATTATCAGAAAACATCACTGAAATACAAAGAATGATATATCAAAACTATAATAATAATTCAAAAATATGTAAAAATGGAGTGATTTAATATCTGAGAGGGAATATGAATTAATTTCTGGATCCATGAAAGCCAAACACCCCATTTCTCTATCCCAGTATTGACCACCTACCTTGATACAATCCCAAGTGTCAATGTCTCAGAATTGGCAAAATCCCTAGGAAAATCATTCAAGCTCTCTGTGGTTCTCCCCACTCCAGCATCATAGTCTCTTGGTCTTTTGTGGTTAATTTTGTGAAATATTTGATTGGATGATAATTTTATATAAACATTTATTGACAGACAAAATTATAAAGAAAAACAAAACTCATATCACAAGTATACTGATATAAGAATATTTTTGCAAAATCATAATAACCATGCAATCATCACTGAAATGAATAACAATAGCAACAGTAAATAATTTTTGGATCTTCTTTTTCCTTTTGTCCTTCTTTAGCTCTTTTCAGGGAAGTAAAATTTCTTCAAATAAAGAGAAATGTAATGTATACATTGGTATCTATATAGGAGCTAGAGGCTTCCCTGATGGCTCAGAGAGTAAAGAATCTGCCCTGCAATGTGGGAGACATGGGTTCGATCTCTGGGTCAAGATCACCTGGAGAAGGGAATGGCAACCCACTCCAGTATTCTGGCCTGGAGAATTCCATGGACAGAGGCCACAGTCCATGGAGTCACAGTCACACGACTGAGCAACTAACGCTAACCCGTAAAAGAGCTAGTCTGATGACCAGTCACCAGATACAGTTTTGTGCCACCTATTAGAGAGACTACTGGTTTGATGCTATGATTATAACACAAACCCACTGTTCTATATTGTGTGTGCATGTGTGAACTATCGCTCAGCTGTGTCTGATTCTTTACAACCTCTCTGGAGTGTAGCCTGCAAGGCTCCTCGGTCCCTGGAATTTTCCAGTTTAGAATACTGGAGTGGGTTGTCATTCCCTTCTCCAGGAAATCTTTCCCACCTAGGGATCAGACCCACGTCTCCTGAATCTCTTATGTTGATAGGTAGATTCTTTACCACTTCGGATTCAATAACTATATATATATATATATACAGAATAACATGTCACACTTTGAACTCCTGGTTGCATAAGCATATTTTAAAACTATAAAAATAATCATAGAAATGTTACTCTTTGAATTTCACAATACTGTGTAGGGGGAATATTTTAGAAAACTCATAATTTTTATAAACATAAATCTGTCTGAAAATCAAGGATTAATATTAATGATAAAAATTTTCAGATTTGAGTGCATTATCATTCAAAATTTGCAGGAAGATACACTAAAAATATTCTTCACTCTCTGAGCACCAGGGAAGCCCCATACTAAAAACATTATAAAAATATTTTACTGCAAACTTGACTAGAAAATCCAAAAAGCTATGTGGACTGCCTGATGTGAAGCTCTGGGAAAGTAAAAGCTATTTATGCGAACCTTGGCTACTGTTGCTGTTTGAATTGTGCCTGAACAAAAGCCAGGCACTTTAGAATTTTATATCAGGAAATGAAACTCACACAACTCAGTTGTCACAGGTGTGTACTCCTCGCTTTCTGCCAAAGTTCCCTGTATTTATGAATTTTAAACTGCACTGTTCTATTGTTTCATTTCAGCAAGTGAGAATGTTTTTGAGCAGGAGAGTGATCACCAAATTGGTTTCCCCATTATTTAGTGAAAACATTCACCTAAAATGAACTACTGTGTGTTTCATATTATTTTTATTTGTTAAATGAAATAAGTGAATACACAGTATAGTTTTTTTGCATTATTAAATATTCTGAATTGAATTTTTACAGTGCTAGAAATGCTCTGTATCTTGAAATGAGTTGCCTATTTAAGAATTTTTTTTGCTTTAAGAATATTATACCTCAGTGAAATATGAAATTTCCAAACATAAATGTGGTAAGTTATAAAATATTTTATTTAGCCTTCACATCTTTACTTACATTCTGTCTTTTCACTTTTGTGTCATATTGCTGTTGTATTTCTTACTACCTTTCTCCTATGCTATTTCATTTTGCAGAAGGTTGACACTTTCCTCTGAATTCTCTACCTTTTGGTCAGGCCCAGCCAGGTTGATTCTTTCCATAACTAGAGAGAAAACTGGCCAATGATGGTGACCTCTCCAACAGCTGCTTGTTCAGGTCCCTCATGTAGCTTTTCCCTTTATGGCCTGAGTTTCCACTGGGCAGACCCACTGTGACTCCTTCTCTGCTGAGCAACTCCAAATGTCATATCTGGTTTCATCCACTACTCCGTTTTCCTGTTTAATTCCATCTTACTGTTAATAATATCAAGGTTGTCTCATGAATATGACCTTTTAACTTTTCTATTAGTTTTATAACCCATTGTCACATTAAATTCCATTGATTAAGATATATGGCATGGATTTTGTTTTCTTGAATGGACACTGCTTTGCAAAAACTGAAAAATATTAAAATAAAAAATTTAAACTTTATACTCAGTTACTCTTTGAGTGTACATTATAAGGTAGGTTTGAGGTTTTTTAGGTTTTTTTTTTCCTATATGATAAACAATTGCTTCTGTAACATTTATTTGAAAGTCCATCTAAATATCCTCATAAGATGCCATTACAATAATGTGATTATTTACAGTCTCAAGTCTGTTTGTTTAATGTCTATTCTTTGGCCTTTTTTCTATGCTTTAATTTCTACTATATCCTTTATGCTGTATAACATATTGCATTTTTATACCTCTTTAAAACAGATATCCCACAAAATATGCATTGATTTTTATTTACTCTTTACTTTTCTATGTGAATTTTGGGGACAGCATGTCAAGTTTTGTGTGAAATTCTGCTGCTATAGCAAAACATTAAAGATTAACTTGGATAAGACTGATAAATCCTTTATATACTTTATCTCCATATCCTTAGCCATTGTATACATCTATATTTATTCAAGAATCCTACAAAATTTAAAATGATCTCTTACTCAGTGAATACATCACATAAATATGTACATGGATTCATCTATACTGCCTTTATTCTCTGGTATTATGAGTAGATTATACACTCATTTGTAATTCAGATTTGTATATGAGTTATAGATTTCTTAAGCATTGATCTAGAATGTAGTAATCATAGTACAAATTGCTAGTTGACTTATATCATGTCTAACTTTTTCAGTGTACAATTGCATTATCACTAAATAAAAAGATGTTATTTCTTTTCTTCAGTCTCAATAATTTTATTTTATTTCTTTATGTTATGGCATTGAATTAATCCAAATGTACTGTGCTGAACTGAAGCAATCACAAACAGCGTAACTTGTTTTGCTCTTGACCTAACTGGGAAATTTCTCTAGAGGAAAAAGCTAGTTTTAATTTTCTGATATATATATATTTTATCAGTTTAAACAGTTCAACTCTCTTTCTACCTTTTTAGGAAGTCATTTTTTGCTGCCATTTGTGAATTGAAGTTTAATTTAATTATTTTTATTTGCTACTTTATTCAAGATAAATAGTATCCTTTAATCTTAAATATAATTTTATTTGTCTATAAGATCATTATTTTACTTTATTTCATATATTTTATTATATTTAAGGTTTCAAAACATGCAACCATTTAAAACAATAAAGCAAATTTAAAATCTATAATTATCCATGCATATATTGCATTTTATTTTCACCAAAAGCCAAATTTCACCGTCAGAAACCAAATTCAAAAATTCATGTATCACTTTAAAAGTAATCTGTGTAATTACCTTAATTAATTGAATTAATATGCATATACCTATGCATACAGAAACATGCACACTCCTTAGATCACAAGTTTTTGCAGTCTTTCTTTGTGCGTATGTGTGTGTGTGTTTGTGTAATTCTTGATGAAATAGAGCTGTGGATAAAATTTTAATGGGGATGCTAGTTTTTAACTCTCAGTTTTTCAGGTACTGAAATAAATCTGCATTTGTCAGTACTGTATACTAGCTTAGCTGAGTAAGAATATGTAGCATGGTAGAGTTTCTCTTTATCACTTTGAAGATATAATTTTATTGTATGTTGTGTTGTCTCTGACACTCCCAGTCAATTACCAATCTAATTGCAATTTTTTAATAATCTGGTATTTTTCTTTGATATCTTTAACTAACATCTTTAAACTTAATGTTCTGTCATTTTATTTTTTCATTGAGATATGGATTTTCTAAAATTTTATTTTGTATTCAGAACTCATTTTATCCCTAGGATTCACGATTTTTCTTCACACCTGAATAATTCTCAGCAATTATCCCTTCAAATTTAACTGCTTCGCTCTTTCCCCTTGTGTCTCATTTTAGGAATCTTATTATATGCTTTCTCAAGCTATTAAATGAGTCTTTCATTTAACTTAATATGTTTATATATTTTAAAAATTTTGACATCTGAGCTGTGTTCCTAGAGAAGTCACAGAAGAATTTTAACACTCTCTTATATTTTTCCACACTAGAGTTTTTTGTGTATATCAGTATTTTCATTTATTGAAATAAATATATTTTAAATTATGTCATCTATTTTATCCTTTTCCTATCTACTGTTTTTTTAAATTTCTACCTATATGTTTTCCATTTTATTATTTTTTATTTAATAATATCTCTCATTTTTTGACATATTTGAAACATATGCCCTAATTTTCTGTTTGATTGTCTTGACCACTTCTTTTGTATTGAGAATTTTGTTTACAGACTTATTTTTATGTGACTGTCTAAGCTCTTGTGAGTGATTCAGCTCCCTTCATTCTATAATTGCACTAAAGTGCAGTCAGTCTTTAAGTCAACAGACAGCCAACCTCTGATCCCAAATGCAGTCAATCAAAAAGTAAACCCTTGAATGTACAGCTATCTCCTGCTTTTTGAAAGTTTTCTTTATACCACTTCACTTTTACAAAAGACCTACATTAATATATATGCTTAACTAGCCAAAAGAAATCCAAAGAAGATTTTCAATTTTACTAAAACTAGTCAAAAAGCAAAAATGTCCAGAAAGCATTTGTTTTGCAGCAAACTATTATAGTAGAGTGCACCCCACGCAGCAAAAGTGGCACCTCCAAGTTCCTTCCCTGGGAACTACACTCAACATCTCAGAATCAAGATGCCATAGCTTTGAACTGTGTATGTGAGCATCTGTGTTTTACCTAGGTTTATTTTGTGCATCCATCAGCAAGATGTGTCCTAAGGTAATTGCTTCTTCAGTTCATGCCATTTCAAGATTTCTCTACTTTTGGTTAGTGAGGGAAACCTGTACCTAAAATATTCCAGAAGGACATTGGGTAGCAAAAGATAGTTTGGGGTGCCAAAAGTCAATGTCATTGTCAAGGTTAAAGACAAAAATGTATAAGCAAAGTCTAGTATAATATTTAGAAATCCACGAATGAGTATAACTGTGAAAATTAAATTAAATTTGGTATTTCTGATTATTTATTTTAGCAAAAGGTTATAGTTATGCAATAGTGCTAAACATTTTAACTATGCACATTTAGTGGAGAGTATTTTTCAAGTCATTTCTTGTTTTGATTCATGTGTTTATTGTTTAAATATGTTGTGTGTGAGTGCTAGAGAGGATGTTATTATATATGATGGATGGTGCCACTTTAGGAAAGTCAGAAAAGTTATTGAGTTGCTACATTTTACATTCTATTTGATGGACTTAAACAGATGATCTATGCAAAGCCTGGTATATACTTAAAGGGGAAAAGGAGACTAACAGCAAGAAATATCTTGTGTCAGCAGAAGGACATGGAAATCATTGGAGAGGAGCCAATTGCATGAAAATGGTGATGCAACTTTAACTCTGTCTAAAGTTCCCCATTCATGAGGTCAGGGGCGGCTGCCGAGAAGAGCTACTGCACGCCCAGGTCAGGGGCTCCGCCGGAGAGAATCTACCCCACCTCCAAGGAGCGGCTGCTGCGCAGGCGCAGGAGGGCCGAGAGGAGCTACTCCAAGTTCAAGGTCAGGAGGAGCGGCCCTGAGAAGATACCCCTCGTCCAAGGTAAGGAGCAGTAGCTGCGCTTTGCTGGAGCAGCTGTGAAGAGATACCCCACATACAAGGTAAGAGAAACCCAAGTGAGACAGTAGGTGTTGTGAGAGAGCATCAGAGGGCAGAAAAATAAAACCATAATCACAGAAAACTAGCCAATCTGATCACAGGACCACAGCCTTCTCTAACTCAATGAAACTAAGTCATGCCATGTGGGGCCACCCAAGACAGTCCGGTCATGGTGGAGAGGTCTGACAGAATGTGGTCCACTGGAGAAGGGAATGGCAAACCACTTCAGGATTCTTGCCTTGAGAACCCAATGAACAGTATGAAAAGGCAAAATGATAGGATACTGAAAGAGGAACTCCCCAGGTCGGTAGGTGCCCAATATGCTACTGGAGATCAGTGGAGAAATAACTCCAGAAAGAATGAAGAGATGGAGCCAAAGCAAAAACAACACCAAACTGTGGATGTAACTGGTGATAGAAGCAACGTCTGATGCAGTAAAGAGCAATATTGTATAGGAACCTGGAATGCTGGGTCCATGAATCAAGGCAAATTAGAAGTGGTCAAACAGGAGATGGCAAGAGTGAATGTTGACATTCTAGGAATCAGCGAACTAAAATGGACTGGAATGGGTGGATTTAACTCAGATGACCATTATATCTACTACTGTGGGCAGGAATCCCTTAGAAGAAATGGAGTAGCCATCATGGTCAACAAAAGAGTCCGAAATGCAGTACTTGGATGCAATCTCAAAAATGACAGAATGATCTCTGTTCATTTCCAAGGCAATGGTTTCCAAGGCAAACCATTCAATACCACGGTAATCTAAGCCTATGCCCCAACCAATAACACTGAAGAAGCTGAAGTTGAATGGTTCTATGAAGACCTACAAAACCTTTTAGATCTAACACCCAAAAAAGATGTCCTTCTCATTATAGGGGACTGGAATGCAAAAGTAGGAAGTCAAGAAACACCTGGCGTAACAGGCAAATTTGGCCTTGGAGTACGGAATGAAGCAGGGCAAAGGCTAAGAAAGTTTTGCCAAGAGAATGCACTGGTCATAGCAAACACCCTCTTCCAACAACACAAGGGAAGACTCTACACATGGACTTCACCAGATGATCAACACTGAAATCAGATTGATTACATTCTTTGCAGCCAAAGATGGAGACGCTCTATAAAGTCAGCAAAAACAAGACCTGGAGCTGACTGTGGCTCAGATCATGAACTTCTTATTGCCATATTCAGACTTAAACTGAAGAGAGGAGGGATAACCACTAGACCATTCAGGTATGACCTAAATCAAATCCCTTATGACTATACAGTGGAAGTGAGAAATAGATTTAAGGGACTAGATCTGATAGACAGAGAGCCTGATGAACTATAGACAGAGGTTCGTGACATTGTACAGGAGATAGGGATCAAGACCATCCCCATGGAAAAGAAATGCAAAAAGGCAAAATGGTTGTCTGAGGAGGCCTTACAAATAGCTGTGAAAAGAAGAGAAGCAAAAAGCAAAGGGGAAAAGGAAAGATATTCCCATTTGAATGCAGAGTTCCAAAGAATAGCCAGGAGAGATAAAAAAGCCTTCCTCAGTGATCAATGCAAAGAAATAGAGGAAAACAACAGAATGGGAAAGACTAGAGATCTCTTCAAGAAAATTAGAGATACCAAGGGAACATTTCATGCAAAGATGGGCTCGATAAAGGACAAAAATGGTATGGACCTAACAGAAGCAGAAGATATTAAGAAGAGGTGGCAAGAATACACAGAAGATCTGTACAAAAAAGATCTTCATGACCCAGAAAATCACGATGGTGTGATCACTCACCTAGAGCCAGACATCCTGGAATGTGAAGGCAAGTGGGCCTTAGAAAGCATCACTACGTACAAAGCTAGTGGAGGTGATGGAATTCCAGTTGAGCTATTTCAAATCCTAAAAGATGATGCTGTGAAAGTGCTGCACTCAGTATGTCAGCAAATTTGGAAAACTCAGCAGTGGTCACAGGACTGTTTTCATTCCAATCCCTAAGAAAGACAATCCCAAAGAATGCTCAAACTACAATTGCACTCATCTCACACGCTAGTAAAGTAATGCTCAAAATTCTCCAAGCGAGGCTACAGCAATATGTAAACTGCATACTTCCAGATGTTCAAGCTGGTTTTAGAAAAGGCAGAGGAACCGGAGATCAAATAGCCAATATCTGCTGGATCATTGAAAAGCAAGAGAGTTTCAGAAAAACATCTATTTCTGCTTTATTGATTACGCCAAAGCCTTCGACTCTGTGGATCACAATAAACTGTGGAAAATTCTGAAAGAGATTGGAATATTCAGACCACCTGAACCTGCCTCTTGAGAAACCTGTATGCAGGTCAGGAAGCAACAGAACTGGACATGGAACAACAGACTGGTTCCAAATAGGAAAAGGTGTATGTCAAGGCTGTATAATGTCACCCTGCTTGTTTAACTTATATGCAGAGTGCATCATGAGAAACGCTGGGCTGGAAGAAGCACAAGCTGGAATCAGGATTGCTGGGAGAAATATCAATAACCTCAGATATGCAGATGACACCACCCTTATGGCAGAGAGTGAAGAGGAACTAAAAACCCTCTTGATGAAAGTGAAAGAGGAGAGTGAAAAAGTTGGCTTAAAGCTCAACATTCAGAAAACTAAGATCATGGCATCTGGTCTCATCACCTCATGGGAAATAGATGGGGAGACAGTGGAAACAGTGTCGGACTTTATTTTGGGAGGCTCCAAAATCACTACTGATGGTGACTGCAGCCAAGAAATTAAAAGAGGCTTACTCCTTGGAAGGAAAGTTATGAGCAACCTAGGTAGCATATTAAAAAGCAGAGACATTACTTTGCCAACAAAGGTCCATCTGGTCAAGGCTATGGTTTTTCCAGTGGTCATGTATGGATGTGAGAGTTGGACTGTAAAGAAAGCTGAGCGCCGAAAAATTGATGCTTTTGAACTGTGGCATTGGAGAAGACTCTTGGGAGTCCCTTGGACTGCAAGGAGATCCAACCAGTCCATCCTGAAGGAGATTAGTCCTGGATGTTCACTGGAAGGACTGATGCTGAAGCTGAAACTCCAATACTTTGGCCACCTCATGCGAAGAGTTGACTCATTGGAAAAGACCTTGATGCTGGGAGGGATCGGGGGCAGGAGGAGAAGGGGATGACAGAGGATGAGATGGCTGGATGGCATCACAGACTCAATGGGCATGAGTTTGAGTAAACTCCGGGAGTTTGTAATGGACTGGGAGGCCTGGTGTGCTGTGATTCATGGGGTCATAAAGAGTTGGACATGACTGAGCGACTGAACTGAACTGAAAGTTCTTAGTTACCTAGAAAATTGGTAACAATGAACTGAAAATCCAGGACAGAATATCTATACACGGATAATGGAAACATATAGAAACAACACACCAACAAAACAAATAGCTTTAGAAGAAAATTCTGACTCTTCAAAGGTTAGATAAATGAGTTCATTGAACAGACATCACTTTATGTGTGCTTTGTCACTCAGTCATATCCAATTCTTTCCAACCCCATGGACTGTAGCCTGCCAGGCTCCTCTGTCCACGGGGATTCTCCAGACAAGAATACTGGAGTGAGTTGCCATGGTCTCCTCCAGGGGATCTTTCCAACTCTGAGATCGAAACCCTGGTCTCCTGCATTGCAGGTGGATTTTGTACCATCTCAGCCACAAGGGAAGCCCAAGAATACTGGAGTAGGTAGCCGATCCCTTCTCCAGGGGATCTTCCCCACCCATGGGTTGAAACAGGATCTCCTGCATTGCAAGCAGATTCTTTACCAGTTGAGCTACCTCCCCAAAGCCATTAAGTTATAGAAGTTGCTTATTAATGAATTTTAATGGGACATAAACACTATTTAGTAAAGTTGTTATTGAACTTCTTTGTTTTGCATTCATTTGTTTCTAGGTATATACTCTGAATTTCAATCAGAGTAAATCAATAAAATTGATGGGAAAAATGGCAATATTTGTGCTATTAATAAAGATAAACTAAAATGAATTTTGAAAGGCACTCAGTATTAAAATGAAAAGGAAGAAGTTGATATCAGAAAATATAAAATAAACTCCCAAATTTATGCAGTATAAAAAGTTTAAAATATTATGTAGGACAGTTTTATTCCACTATCAGTAGGCAAAAATCACAAAATAGCAAGGAAGATTAATTTGAAAGCACTGCCAAAACTAAAAGTATAGGGAAATACAATGTAATTATAATTAATTATTTATTTTGTGATTAGATAACAGTGGCTTGTGTTTAAAAGCATTTACTGTAGATTGCAATACCCTTTTGCCTGAACATAATTTCCTTAGAAATATTGATTTCCCTTGTTCATATATGGAAGTAATCTAGGTAAGTGACCTTTCTATCCAGGAATAAAAAAAGTAAACCATTTAACCTCTCAGCCTAGGATTAACAGAAAGTAGTACTGAGGCAAAGGCTTGTTTATAATTCCTTTTATTGAAGAATTTGATCCCAAAAGATTAAGGAGAGTTTTGAGAAGGGAAGAAAAGCTATGACCAACTTAGGCAGCATATTAAATAACAGAGACATTACTTAGCCAACAAAGGTCGGTCTAGTCAAAGTTATGGTTTTTCCAGTAGTCATGTATGGATGTGAGAGTTGGACCATAAAGAAAGCTGAGTACCGAAGAATTATGCTTTTGAACTGTGGTATTGGAGAAGACTCTTGAGAGTCCCTTGGGTAGCAAGGAGATCCAACCAGTCCATCCTAAAGGAAGTCAGTCCTGAATATTCATTGGAAGGACTGATGCTGAAGCTGAAACTCCAATACTTTAGCCACCTGATATGAAGAACTGACTCATCAGAAAGTTTCGATTGTTTCCCCATCTATTTGCCATGAGGTGATGGGACCACATGCCATGATCTTCGTTTTCTGAATGTTAAGCCAACTTTTTCACTCTCTTCTTTCACTTTCATAAAGAGGCTCTTTAGTTCCTCTTCCTTTTCTGCTATTAAAGTGGTACCATCTGCGTATCTGAGGTCATAGTGCTGAATAAGTTTTCTCATAAGCTTGTATTACAGTGATAGTAGAGAAGTCTTTAAAATAGGAGGCAAAGTGCAACACTGTCTTGTATCAAAGTACTGTCAATATCCACTTGTGTGAGGATGGAAGGAAGCTGTGCAAAACTAGTCATTGCAGGGGTGCCTAGATTAAGAGAGAAAAGTGAGTCCAATTATTTAGGAGTGATGGAGAAAAAATGTCCATTGCACGTGGACACCAGCCATACTCTGGGCATAAAATTGTGGATAAATTTAGGCTAATTTCAGCTTACTGGATGAGTGTTTGCTCTCAGTTTTACAAATTTATCTCTCAGTCTTCAAGTGTTATTGTTTTAGAACTAAATATATTAATAGTAAGTCTCCAAGTACATACTTGGATTTCAGAAGAATCTCTACCTAGAACCTTACTACTCAGAGTATGGTCCATGAACCAACAGCATTGGTACATAGGTGCTTATAAGAAGTGTAGAATTTGGGGCCCATTCCCAGACCTAATAAATCAGTATCCAGGTGGGATCACGGTTAACTTTGTGATGAAATTTCATTTTATCACAAAGAGATTTAAATTGAGAGCTAAATAAATGAAAACAGACCCAAAACTAAAAACATTTATCTTTGAATTAATTCATTTTTACTGAAGAAATTATTAAAAAATACTAAAAATCATTCGATTTGTGATTGGCCATGATATGTTAACATTCATTTGTACAAAATGTTAAGGAATTTTGAAAATATATTCCAACTCTATAATTCTATTCATAATGTAAATCATGAATATGGTAATCATGAACATATAAAACATATTAAAAACATATATCTTGGCAAACATAATTTTGGATTTTTGAAGTATGAAAAACCTTTTTAGATATCATTTGGTATTGTTGTTGTTCAGTCACTAAGTCCTGTCCAACTCTTTGTGACCCCTTGGACTGCAGTGAACCAGGCTTCCTTGTCCTTCACTATCTCCCTGCGTTTGTTCAAACTCATGTCCATGGAGTAAGGGATGTAATCTAACCATCTCATCCTCCGTCACCCACTTCTCGGCTTGCCCTTAATTTTTCCCAGCATCTAGGTCTTTTGTAATGAGTTGGCTCTTCACATCAAGTGGCCAAAGTACTGGAGCTCTAGCTTCAGCATCAGTCCTTCCAACGAATATTCAGGGTTGATTTCCGTTAGGATTGACTGGTTTGATCTCGCAGGCCAAGGAACTCTCAAGAGTCCTTTCCAGCACCATAATTTGAAAGCATCAATTCTTTGGTGCTCAGCCTATAATATTGGGAACACAGGTAAATTTTCAAGATAGTGGAATAGGAAGTCCCAGCACTCATATCTCACAGAGATATTAATTTAATAATGAAACATGGACTAAAATATCTTTGTGGGAGGTCTAGTTGCTAGTTAAGAAGTTGCAGTACCCAGACAATCACAGCAAGGAGTCTCCTTGAAATGGGAGAAAAAGAGAGGGGTTGAATATTTGTCCAATTACCCTGACCACAAAAAATGAACAAAAGGAAACATTAATTCCTTCCCAATCAATAATTACTTTATATATAAATGGATCAAGCTTCCCATCAAAAGATACAGAGTAGCTGAATAAAACAAGATCCAACTTTATGGCTGCTGAAAGAAAACCACTGTAGCTTTAGTATTAGTTCATGCTTATTTTTAGTACATGCTTAGAGTGAAATTGTTGGGTATATGTGTAGATTCAACTTTTGTGGTTATAGTTCAACTGTTTTCCAGTCTAAGATATGGGAGAAAGTTTTAATTTCTCTGAATTATTCTTTCCTTCCCATCCAAGTAATGAGCAAAGCATGCCATTTTAAACTCAAGAATACATTCCGAATCCATCTGTTTGCCTTATTCCATTCCCACGGCCACTATTCTAATCCATACCATCATATTTCCTCATCTACCTTAGCAATGACTTCTTAGCTTTAATTTCCTTCCATTCACTTATTCTTGTTAACCACACAAGAGCAAGGGCAATTAGATTGTGCTACTATGATCATGGTTTCCTCAAAAACGTCAGAGGCAAATGTTACCCTTTTGTATATCTCACAAAGCCCAGCTTCAAGTCTGATTCTGCCCATCTCCAAGCAGCCCCTGAAGCTAAGTGTATCTCTGCTCATCGTCTCCCTGCCCCACCTTCTGGACCAGACCTGACTCCTTACACTCCTGAAGCCTCTCAGCACACCTGTGGGCTCTAACGTCCCTTTGTCTCCTTTCTTGGGTCATAAACTATTCACCCATCCTTCTGACACTATGGTATCTTCAAGGGTGCTCAAAAGAGGAAAACATCGAATAAAAATAGGAAAAAAAAAAATTGGGGGGAATCAAAGTTTTGCCTATTAAATCTAGAAGGTGTTTTTAATACTTGAAAGCATGACTCTTTTCATATATAAATATACACCCTTTTCTGGACAACAGCTCGATACCCTAATTTGTAGGAAGAGTTTTTAGACATATTGTAATTTTTTAGGTTTTTTGGATCCTCATTTCTTCCTGTTGGAGTCTCTATGACTTGTAATACTTTGACTCCAGAATAAGACACCAATGATTCAACTTTCTATAATGAGAAGCTACAAAAGCTAGATAAATCCACAGCACAAGATATCATAATCTTAAAATAAAAGAATCTTTGCCCTTTGACCAAAACGCAAAGCCTTTTAGGCTATTCATTAAACAGCCTCTAACAGGTCTTCATGGTGCAACTGTGAATATGTACTGGTTTTGCCTTGAAGGCTTTAAAAATAGCTTTCGCTCAGACATGTATATTTGCTTTTCTTCAAGAACTTTGGGGATCATTAAATCTCTTAATTCACAAAGAACTGCCCAAGAAAAGATATCTTATTTATATTGGACTCCTGTTGCATCCTTTTGAGAAGGTTAACAAATATCAAATTGTGATTACTACATTTCAGGGGAATCACTCCAGGAAGGATTCACTCCAGGTGAATTATCAATTTAGTTTATCAATTAAGTTATCAATTTAATTTTATTTCCAAAGAAATTACTGTATCTTTGAGTTCAAATGAATTAATCATATCATTTAATATGGCTATAAAAAACTCAGCATTTAAAATCCCAACCTAGAAAAGGGTAGTATTTATTTTCATAAAGAACCTATACGCATCTGTGCGGTGCTCAGTTGCTCAGTAATGTCTGACTCTGTGACTCCATGGACTGCATTCCCCCAGGCTCCTCTGTCCATGGAATTCTCCAGGCAAGGATACTGGAGTGGGCTGCCATGCCCTTCTCCAGGGGTTCTCCCCAACCTAGGAACCGAAACCAGTTCTCCTGCACTGCTGGCAGATTCTTTACTGCTTGATCCACCAGGGATGTATATCCATCTACATATAATTATTTAAAGAAAATTAATAAAAGCTAAACATTTTACACATGAAATAAATTCCTTTCATTTCATGATCTATTGAGGGTTGCTAGTAAGGTCATGCTTAAAATCTTGCATGCTAGGCTTTAGCATTTCCAGATGTCCAAGGTGGATTTAGAAAAGGAAGAGGAACCAGAGATCAAATTGCCAACATTCAGTGGATCATAGAGAAAGCTAGGGAATTCCAGTAAAGCATCAATCTTTGCTTCGTTGACTATGGCAAAGCTTTTGACTGGGTGAATCATAATAAACTGTGGAAAGCTCTTAAAGAGTTGGGAATATAAGACCATCTTACCTATTTTCTGAGAAACCTGTATGCAGGGCAAGAAGTAACAGTTAGAATCCTGTATGGAACAACTGATTGGTTCAAGCTTGAGAGAGGAGTATGACAGGGCTGTCTGCTGTCACCCTGTTCCTTTAATATGTATACTGAGCACCATGAGAAATGCCCGACTGGATGAGTAACAAGCTGGAATCAAGATAGGCAGGAGAAGCATCAGCAACCTCAGATATGCAGATGATATCACTCTAATGGCAGAAATCAAAGAGGAACTAAAGTGCCTCTTCATGAGGGTGAAGGCAGAGAGTGAAAGAGACAGACTAAGACTAAATATTAAAAAAAATAACTAATATTGTGTCTTAGTTTTGTCTTCCCTGATAGTTCAGTTGGTAAAGAATCTGTCTACAATGCAGGAGACCCCAGTTCCATTTCTGGGTCAGGAAGATCCTCTGGAGAAGGGATAAGCTACCCACTCCAGTATTATTAAGCTACCCACTCCAGTGTTTGACTTCACTTGTGGCCCAGCTGGTAAATAATCCGCCTGCAATGCAGGAGACCTGGGTTCAATCCCTGGGTTGGGAAGATCCCCTGGAGAAGGGAAAGGCTACCCACTCCAGTATTCTGGCCTGGAGAATTTCATGGACTGTATAGTCCATTGGGTCGCAAAGAATCAGACACAACCGAGCAACTTTCACTCATTAAGATTGAGTCATCCAACCCCGCCACTTCATGGCAAATCAAAGGGGAAAAGGTGGAGGTAGTGACGGATTTCCTCTTCTTGGACTCCAAAACCACTGAAGACAGTGAGAGCTGGACCGTAAAGAAGGCAGAGCACTGAAGAATTGATGCCTTTGAACTATGGTGCTGGAGAAGACTCCTGATAGCCCCTTAGATGACAAGGAGATCAAAGCAGTCAATCTCAAGGAAAATCAACCCTGAATCTTGTTGGAAGGACTGATGCTGAAGCTGAAACTCCAGTTTTTTGCTCATCTGATGTGAACAGCTGACTCATTGGGAAAGTCCCTGATCTTGGGAAGGATTGAGGTCAGAAGGGAAAGAGGGCGTCAGAGGATAAGATGGCTAGGTGGCATCACCAATGCAATGGACATGAACTTGGGCAAACTTCGGGAGATGGTGAGGGATGGAGAGGCCTGGTTTGCTCCACCCCAAGGGTTCACAAGGTGTCAGAAACAACTGGGCTACTGAACAACAATAGAAAAATAAAATTTTAGAAACACTCTAAGAAAAAAGTTTGCTAACGCAATGTAATGTGTGCATGCATGCTAAGTCACTTCAGTCATGTCCAACTATTTGTGATCCCATGGACTGTAGCCTGCCAGGCTCCTTTGTTCATAGGATTCTCCAGGCAGGAATACTAGAGTGGGTTGCCTGGCCCTCCTCCAGGGGATCTTGCTGACCCAAGGATAGAACAAAGTCTCCTATGACTCCTGCATTGTAGGTAGATTCTTTACCACTGAGAGACCAGGGAAGCCCCTCAATGTAATGTTTGCCCCCAAATGTAATTGTTAATTCAAATAAATGATAATAAGTGAATTGGATTACTTGACCTTAAGTAATTTAATACGTTTGTAAAATCATTTTTATTATTTTAATATTACTGCAAACTTATTGTAAGCAATCTTTGAAATAAAACCAATTTCTCATCTTTTTTGTGTGCAAATGAAGTTATGCTTTAATTGAAATGTTGTTGCTCTACAATATTATATAAGCCAATTCCTCACCTTCCCAATTTAATGAGATCAAATTGGTAGGAGGCATCTAGTCACTCTGCACGCTGTAATTATTTTTATCAATATTTGAGGCAAATACAATTTAAGCTGTGTCATTCAAATTAAAACCTATGACACTGATCATGAGAAGTCTCTCTTTTTTTTTTTTTTTACCTCAATAGCTTGCTTTTCTTTTTTTTCCCCCTATAAATTAGTGCTTCTAGTACCTAAGAAAAATGTGACCAAATCTAGTTGTCTCCATGAAAATATACTACTTGTTGGATGAACAATAAGCTATAAGGGACTTCCTTGGCAATCCAGTGGTCAAGCATCTACCTTCCAATGCAGGGAATGAAGGCTCTATCCCTGGTCAGAGAACTAAGACCCCATATGTCAAGGGGCAACTAAGTCCTTTCACCACAACTTCTGAGCCCAGATGTTCTTGGAGCTCACACCACAATTGCAGAGAAGATCCTGTGTGCCACAACTAAGACCTGACACAGCCAGACCTAAAAACAATTAAATAAAAATATTAAACAAAGTGTAAAGCATGGAATTCTCAGACATCTCCATATAAAACTGTTCTAACCCCTCTCTCTACACACTCATGCTGCTGTCATATACCTGTATCAAAACTAAGATCATCTTTTCAATTAAGGTGGTGATGAAGATCCTAGCAGTATATTGGCTACATTGGTTCCAATAATAAAGAGGGTGAAATGATTTGATCCTATTGCCATTGGTGTCTGGTTAGTTAATGATGGATCAATGGATTGAATCTAAGGGTCTAAGCCAATGAGTGTACTGAGAGAGAAAGAGTTAATGAATTTATAACTTTATTTCTTTAATTTTGAAACATAGCACCCCACTTTTCTAAATATACTAATAAGAGTTTTTCTCAAGCTTTTCTCTTTTGAGTATTTCCTATCTATCTTTTATCACAGTTCCTCTGTTCTTCATATTTAGTCTTTTGAAGACCTAATGCATTCCTGGTCTAGTTATCATTTGGAGAAGTCATGGGTAAATTGCTAACTGTAACTTCATATAGTCTGATAAAAATATTTCATCCAGATAGGCTTCAAGATTGGAGAAACAAACAAAAATACAAGGAACACATGTGTCACTTAAAGATGGAAACTTGGAATTGAAAGCAGTATCTAGATAGTCCTTCTCCCTATTTGATTTTCCACAGTTATTCTCATGCCCAGCCTGGTGTTGGTGGTAATGCAGTTAACACTTTTTACATATTTACCTGGCAGAGAGGGAATTTAAGTTGCATAGTTCATATAGGATATTTCTAAATAGAATTTAAAGAGGCATATTGAGGAGAGTCCTTGGAGGATTGCAATCTGCAGTTTACACCTAAGTGATGTAATGACAACCACCTTCACAAACCAACTGAATTTAGAGATGAACATTTGGAACGTATTCCCAGGGTGTTAACTGTGTATAAAGACAAAAAACTGGTAAAGGGCAAATAAAGCTTTTGTGTATTTTAAGATTCACAAGAGTGAAAAAGAAAAACAACAGTAAACAATTCTCTGACAAAATTAGAGGACGTGGATTGGAACTCTGATGAATACAAAGCTTGGGAGAATTGATGCTTTTGAACTGTGGTGCTGAAGACTCTTGAGAGTCCCTTGCATGGCAAGGAGATCAAACCAGTCAATCCTAAAGGAAAACAGCCCTGAATATTCATTGGAAGGACTGATGCTGAAGCTGAAGCTCCAATCCTTTGGCCACCAGATGCAGAAAGATAACTCATTGGAAAAATATCATGATGCTGGGAAAAATTGAAGGCAGAAGGAGAAGGAGATGGCAGAGGACAGAACAATTGGATGGCATCACCGACTCAATGGGCATGAGTTTGATCAAGCTCTGGGAGATGGTGAAGGACAGGGAAGCCTGGCGTGCTGCAGTCCATGGGGTTGCAAAGAGTCAGACACGACTGACGGACTGAACGGCAACATGGCCATTGAGATCCTTTTCCAAGGAAACAGGTGAAGGAGTGTGGTGGGGATTAGAGAATGAGGCTAGGAGTTTTGTGCAAAACTTTTTGAGGAAAAAACAAAGAGGATGCCATTTTATATAACATTCTTACAAAATATTACTTAATAATATAATGTTTTGAATTTCCCACTAGGAAAGCAGTGTTGGATATGCATACCTGAACATGTCACTTGAATTTGTCTACACCTCCTTCTCTTTGGTATTTATCAAGAAGATAACATGCTAGAATATAAACCATGCAGATTTTCATTTTATTGCAAGCACCCTGTTTCTCTTTAACATGGCTATATGAAAATGTGCTCCAATCAAAATGTGTGAATTTTCCTAATGTGCCCACACAAATTACATTTTTATGCAAATATACAATTCCTTGATGAGTCAGAACATTTTTCTAAACAGGGATTCATTTTCAGTTTCATGTTAATAATTTTTCAGTAATGTAAACTCACTTGTTTGACTTGATCTAATTAATCAATCAGAATGATTTCATTGAACTGTTTTGGTAATTGATTCTTCAAGTCTATTATACCTATTTGAACCATCTATCCTTTAAGATTTACATATGAAATTGTCCTTTGTTACAAGGACAGTTTAATGCAATGAAGCTTGTTGTTTCCCATTTAATCCCTCTTGAACCCAAAGATGGCATGGGGGAGTTGGAACAAACCAGTGATCCAAGCTGTAAGCAGAGGATTATGTGAATATTGCTATGTGAGAGAAGTACTGAAAATCAGTGAATAAAATAATGAGTTAATCAATATATTGTTCTAGACAAAATCTCTCCATATTGAAAACGTGTGCAGTTATATAGTTACATATAAGCATTATCACTATATTTCTACCACACACCATGCACAAAGAATGTATTCCTGATGGATAAAAAGATCTAAATATAAAGATCAAATTTTTAGAGTGAATAAAAGATAATCTAGTTATTCTAGTGCAATAGAATAAAAACAAAAATTATAAACAACCCAAATCACTGAAATTGAAAATCATGATAGATTCATATCAAACAAATGCTTTTTAAAATTGTGTATTACAAAACAATGCTATTCAGAGTTAAAAGTATGTGAGAGTATATAAATACATATTTGCAAGCTTATAAGGAACAAGTGTTGGTATTTCAAGGCATACAAGTACATTAGGAAATTACTTTAGATACATAAGTAAATTTAGGCAACATGATAAAAGAGAAATGAGCAGTTAAATAAAAAGAAAGGGAACCTTATTACTACAAGAAGCATAGGAAAAGATGTTCACCCTCAGTTGTAATGGAGCAAAAGGAAAATACATTTTTTTTCCACAACTTCTATTGATTCTTTTAAAATTCACATTAGTTGTTTTTATTTTCATGTTTTCTTTGCTTATTTGAAAATGAAAAAGGAAGTGACATTTACTCACTGACAAACATGTCATCAATTACAATCACTTTGAGTATTATTTTCACACCATCCAGTACAATAGAATACATATTTTCCAAGACCAACAATTTCAGTTCCAGAACCATATCACTAGAATAAATAATTGTTGAATGCTTTCTACATATCTGTTTTAATAGAGAAAATATATAAATCATATAACTCATCTTCAAAAGGGGATATTAAATCATACAGTGCAGTAGGAAAAGTAATACCATATGACACATAAAGCAGATGAGAATATAGAAAACAATTATAAATCAATAAGTAAACAGTGGAAACAGTGGCAGACTTTATTTTTGGGGGGCTCCAAAATCACTGCAGATGGTGATTGCAGCCATGAAATTAAAAGATGCTTACTCCTTGGAAGGAAAGCTATGACCAACCTAGACAGCATATTAAAAAGCAGAGACATTACTTTGCCAACAAAGGTCCATCTAGTCAAAGCTATAGTGTTTCCATTAGTCATGGATGGATGTGAGAGTTGGACTATAAGGACGGCTGAGTGCTGAAGAATTGCTGCATTTGAACTGTGGTGTTGGAGAAGACTCTTGAGAATCCCTTGGACTGCAAGGAGATCCAAGCAGTCAATCTTAAAGGAAATCAATCTTGAATATTCATTAGAAGGACTGATGCTGAAGCTGAATCTCCAATACTTTGGCCACCTAATGCGAAGAGCCAACTCATTGGAAAAGGCCCTGATGCTGAGAAAGACTAAAGGCAGGAGGAGAAGCGGACAACAGAGGATGAGATGATTGGGTGGCATGAGTTTGAGCAAGCTCCAGGGGATGGTGAAGGACAGGGAAGCATGGTGTGCTGCAGTCCATGGGGTCACAAAGAGTCAGACACAACTGTGTAACTGAACAACAATAATAACAAATATTCATTGCAATAGTGAATGTTCATTTACAATAATCAGAAGATAGAAGCAATCCATCAGCAAAGGACTAAATTAAAATGATGTAGTACATACATACAATGGAATATTACACAGCCATAAAAAGAATGAAATAATGCCATTTTCAGGGACATGGATAAACCTAGAGGTTGTCATACTGAGTGAACTGAATCAGACACAGAGAGACAAATAATCATATGATGTCACTAGTATATGGAATCTAAAAAAAGAGTACAACTGAACTTATTTACAAAATAGAAGCAGAATCACAGATGTAAAAAATAAACTTATGGTTACCAGAAGATGAGGGGACAGGGAGAGATAAATTGGGAGACTGGGATTGATGTATACACACTACTGTATATAAAATAAACCAATAAGAACTTACCATATAGTACAGGGGAATCCACTGAAGGATCTTTGGTGACCTAAATAGGAAAGGAATATTTACAAAGAGCGGATATATGTATATGTGTATCTAGTTCACTTTGTTGTATACCTGAGACTATCATTGTAAATCAACTGCACTACAATAAAAATTTTTAAATGTATATATATATACACATATATATGTATGTATAATTTTAAATTTAAATTGCTGGTGCATTAAAGCATGTGGATAATTTAATATATATTCTCTTAGACATTAGCCACTTATTTTAAATGTTTATACTTGAAATATAGTTCTTTTCAAATATAATAACCTCTCATTGACCAGAGCAAAACAAAAACAGATAGACATCCTGTTAACTATTAACAAAACAAATAACATTTTTGAATTACACACAAAAATGAAGATTGATGAAATTTAATATACATTTAAATTGTACACATAAACTGAGAAAGTAGGAAATGTATGTGAATAAATAATACAGCAGTAGGTGGTTCAAATACATAAAAACATTCCATGTGTCATTGAATATTCTTTCACTTATTTAATATTATTTTCACAATGTAGTATGTATCATATTCTAGGTAATTAATTACTAGATGTATTTAACTGAAAAATGAATACAAATTTTCCTTCATGTAATTTGATGAAGTTACTGTATTTCTCTTTCTAAAACTTGAGATAACAGGCTTAAAATTATTTGCAACACTATAACTGAAATGAAAATCACAAAGAATGAAAAGGATATAAAAAAATGAGCAAATATTGTATTTCCCACATTCTATTTAATATTTATAATGTCACAAACATTAAAAAACACAACACAAAGAAAAATTGTTCACATTTTCTTAATTAGATATTGGCAATTTAAAAATAAGGGTTAATCAGCATTCCAAATGATACAGACAACAAAATAGTATGCTGATTTTAAAATAATTTTGCATTGTATATAGATATTGGTGAGAGTGAACAAGGCTTTGAATTAATTTTTTTTCCAAAATACTACAGTTAACAGGCTTATTCCCTGCTTAGAAAAAGATCCAATTGTAATTAACATATTGCATTATAAATATAAAAGATTGTTAAAAAGATAAAGTTGTAGCAAATAAACTGTGCACACCGCTAATGTGTATCCTGCTTTAATATTTATATCAAGGATGCAGAATATTTTATATAGAAGTGATTTATATTATAGATTGAAATAATAGTTTTCTTAATATTTTTCTGAAATTGATTTTATCATCATGTTCTGATTAAAGTGGATTTCTGAAGTGATTCTATCATTTTGATGGTCTAAATGAACCTTTTTGAGTAACTTACTCTAAAGCTGAAAGCTATAGTGACATAATATCTGACCAGAATCACTTACCATGCATCTACTTGAAGACAAATACTGTGACTGGATCATTCTCAAATTTATGTAAAGAATTCTCTTATTTGTAGTTTAGTCATTCCTTTGAAATCTCCCATTATTCATGATGAAGAGTTGCTATTTGGTGAAAGTTTCATTTAGATTTTAAGTGAACTGAGGCCCCACAAACTGAAAAAAAATTTAAAAAATAAAAATTATCATTCATTTCTTTTTAAATTAAAAATAACAAATTATATATAAATACTAGCTTAAACTAGTTGAGAATAAAAGTGATTACATCAGGGTTAAAGCTCACATTCTTTCCTTTGAAATGCTAACAGACATAGAGTCCTTAGTGGAACATGTGTTTCAAAGATTTTTGTTATTATTGCAAAGATTATTAATCAGCATTTGGAGAGTCAAGGATTTACTCTAACTGTGAAATGTGGAAGGTAGGCTGTGTTATATGTCAACAGATTTTCAGATGAAAAATAGTTATTAAAATAATGTGTACCTGAATTAAAACGTGTTGCATATAATCTATGAAAGGTCAGTTTGATTTGAGTCACTTGCCTGTTACCGTTGCTGACATTGTTATTCACTCTCTAAGTTATGTCTGACTGTTTGCAACTCCAGAGACTGTAGCACTTCTGTCCTCCACTGTCTCCTGGAGTTTGCCCAAATTCATGTCCATTGAGTTGGTGATGCTACCTAACCATCTCATCCTCTGCCACCCCTTTCTCCTTTTGCCTTTAATCTTTCCCAATATCAGGATATTTTTCAAAGAGTCAGCTCTTCGCATCACATGGCCAAAGTAGTGGAGCTTCAGCTTTAGCAGCAGAACTTCCCATGAAGATCCAGGATTGATTTCCTATGACAAACCTAGACAGCATTTTAAAAGCAGAGACATCACTTTGCTGAAAAAGGTTCACATAGCCAAACCTAAGTTTCCGTTGTTGTTGTTTAAGTTGTCAAGCATGGATGTGAGAGTTGACCATAAAAAAGGCTGAGTACTGAAGAAATGATGCTTTTGAATTGTGGTGCTGAAGAAGACTCTTGAGAACCCCTTGGCCTGCAAGGTTATCAATCCAGTCAATCCTAAAGGAAATCAAATTTGGAAATTTTGCCAGCAAATTTGGACAACTCAGCAGTGGCCAAAGGACTGGAAAATGTTAATTTTCATTCCAATCCCAAAGAGAGGCAATGCCAAAGAATGGTCAAACTACTGCAAAATTGCACTCATCTCACACGCTAACAAAGTAATGCTCAAATTTCTCCAAGCGAGGCTTCAATAGTATGTGAACCAAGAACTTCCAGATGTTCAAGCTGAATTTAGAAAAGGCAGAGGAACCAGAGATCAAATTGCCAACATTCATTGGATCATAGAAAAAGCAAGATAATCCCAGAAAATCATCACTTCAGCTTCATTGACTACACTAAAGCTTTTGACTGTGTTCAGTTCAGTTCAGTTACTCAGTCGTGTCCAACTCTTTGTGACCCCATGGACTGCAGAACGCCAGGCTTTCCTGTCCATCACAAACTCCTGAGCTTACTCAAACTAATGTCCACTGAATCAGTGATGTCATCCAACCATCTCATCCTCTGTCATCCCCTTCTCCTCCTGCCTTCAACTTTTCCCAGCATCAGGGTCTTTTCCAATGAGTCAGTTCTTTGCATCAGGTGGCCAAAGTATTGAAGCTTCAACTTCAGCATCAGTCCTTCCAATGAATATTGAGGACTGATTTACTTTAGGATGAACTGGTTTGATTCCTTGCAGTGTAAGGGAGTCTCAAGGGTCTTCTCCAATACCACAGTTCAAAAGCATCAATTCTTCAGCATTTAGCTTTCTTTATGGTCCAACTCTCACAACCATACATAACTATGGAAAAACCATAGCTCTGACTAGACGGGCTTTTGTTGGTAAAGTAATGTCTCTGCTTTTTATTATGCTGTCTAGGTTTGTCCTAGTTTTCTTCCAAGGAGCAAGTGTCTTTTAATTTCATGGCTGCAGTCACCATCTACAGTGATTTTGGAGCCCAAGAAAATAAATTCTGTAACTGTTTTAATTGTTTCCCCATCAACTTGCCATGAAGTGATTGGCCTAAATGTCATGATCTTCATTTTTTGAATATTGAGTTTTAAGCCAGCTTTTCCACTCTCCTCTTTCATTTTCATCAAGAGGCTCTTTAGTTTCTCTTTGCTTTCTGCCATAAGGTTGGTGTCATCTGCATATCTGAGATTATTGATATTTCTCCCCGCAATCTTGATTCTAGCTTGTGCCCGGCATTTCCCATGATGCACTCTGCACAGAAGTTAAATAAGCAGGGTGACAATATATAGTTCTAGTTCTAACTGTTGTTTCTTGATCTGTATACATATTTCTCAGGAGGCAGGTAAGGTGGTCTGGTATTCCTATCTCTTTAAGAATTTTCCACAGTTTATTATGATCCACACAGTCAAAGGCTTTTAGGCTATGCATTTGAGCAAGCTCTGGGAGATGGGGAAGGACAGCGAGGCCAGGGGTGCCGCAGTCCATGGGGTCCTGAAGTGCCGAACATGACTGAGCCACTGAGCAACATAAGGCTATGTAATTTCCTTTTAAGTCTCCATGCCTGCTTTGCATATCAGTTTTGGTTTGTAGGGATGTGGCTGGACCTAGAGTTGATCATACAGAGTGAAAGAAGCCAGGAAGAGAAAAAAAATATATAGTAATGTACATTTGTGGAATCTAGAAAAAATTGTACAGATGAACCTAGCTGCAGAACAGAAATAGAATAGAGATTCAGAGTTACAAGAACAGACATGTGGACGTGGGGGGGAAGGGGGACGCGTGGCGGGGAGGGAGCATGCCATGAAGTGGAAGATTAGGGTTAACATATATACACAACCATGCATAAAATAGATAGTGGGAAACTGCTGTATAGCCCAGGGAGCTCAGCTCGATGCTCCGTGGTGACCTAGAGGGTGGTCTAGGGGCGGGGGTGGAGAGAAGTCTGAGAGGGAGAGAACATATGCATACATCTAGCCAATTCACTTCAATGTGGAGAAGAAACTAACATCTTAATTGTAAAGCAATTATACTCCAATAAAAATAAACAAAAATATAAATAAAAAACAAACAAAAATATAAGTAAGGAGACTTTTACATAGTAAGTATATATTTTTATATGTTTAATGGGGCTCTGAAAATCATTCTATATTTCTTACAACTCTGAGTCTTTTTATATTTCCTAATAAAAGCTCTTTTGAAATTTTTTACATATTATTTACCTATTTTTTTCTTTGTATTTTTACTGTTGTTAATAATTTTGCTAAGCTTGACAGAACTTTCATTTCAGACTTAGTACCATTCTTTTCCTGGGCTTTTTTTGTGTGTGCCTCAAATGGTAAAGAATCCACCTGCGATGCGGGAAGCCTATGTTCGATCCCTGGCTTGGGAAGATCCACTGGAGAAAGGCACGGCAACCCACTCCAGTATTCTTTCCTGGAGAATCCCACGGATAAAGGAACCTGGCGGTCTACAGTCCATGTGGTTGCAAACTGTCAGACATGACTGAGCAACTAAACACAGCACCATTCTTTCCCTAGAGAAATCTAGATTAAAATACACATACACACATGAATACGCACCAACTGTTATTTTCTAGTTCAGAATTAGGGTAAAGAAGCTGCAAAATTCCATGCAAAAAACGTTCTCCCAAATCCATATTAAAGCATTCTCCTAATGTTTCCATAAGACTGCGAATTTGCAAATGATTTAAACAAAGATACACTCTCCTGTTTAGCAATTAAAGCCTAACTTTCCTGGGGGGAGAAATTTATGGATGGGTCTTATTTTTCTGTGCTTTATCTTTCATATTTATGATTCTGGTAAATTCTTCTATTTAACTATCGCTTTTTATAGCTCTTTTTCTTAACTCAGAATTTTATTTGTTTTCCCATATTTTTAAAATCATAGTCTATTAAGATATATATTATATTGACAATTTCTCAAAATAAAGAAAATTAGAATTGTGACCATTTATGTCCTTTTAGGCATCGTGTTCAGTTTCCAAGTGAAGAAAATGGACCCATTAAGGTTAAGGACCCACTCTTCAATTTTTCCCTTCAGGTTCTCCTCTAATGTCTTTTAACAGTCTCAGCTATTGAATTACTACACTGCCTATCATAACCTGTGTGGTTTTATAGATAATAAGACTTCACCTCACTTTCAACTTAATTCCTGAAAAATTATATTCTAGTGTCCTTCTATCAGGTATTGTCAAATAGAGAATCATTTTCTGTGCATTTGAATATTTCACTCTGGGTACAATAGTCTACTGATGATTTTCAGTTTGATATATGACATTATTATGTCCACTTCGTTATGCTGCCTTTGTTATAGGTGTTAAAGATAAACTCTGTCATTTAAAAATGTTTTAAGCATATGAACAATACAGCATACTGAATCATAATTTTATTATGATATTTTGAAAGATATATGAGGTTCTGGTAATTCTTAAATTGGTATATGATAATCTACATAAAAATCTTGGCATAATTTTGTTGAATTCTACATGGAATTTACATTCACTTTTCTCTTACTTTTGTGAGGCAACCTACTATGTGTGATGTACTGCCCAGAGAAATCACTCTTAGTTTTTTGACATCTCTTTTTTATTTATGAGTTCTTGGTTTACTTTTCATTGTGTCTGAAAGATTCTTGTAAGCAATAGTTTCTCCTCTTCAGTAAAACTTTTCCATGTGAGTTGTTTTCCTTTCCAGACCATTAGACATATAAAAGCTGTCTTATCTAATAAAAATTTTAGTCTCCTATGAAAGTTGCTCTCTAGAAAAGCTGACTATAAGAGAAACACTGAAGTCTATTTAGATTAAACATACTCCAGTTAGTAAGAATCTAGAATGCATTCAATTTTTATACAATTAACTCCTTGTCTTGAAAGAGAGAGAGAAGCATAAAGCATATTGTTGTAGGGGGAGAAGAAGAAGGAAAATGGAGGAGGAGGAGAAAGAGGAAGAGAAGCAAAGAAAGGAAGAAAGAAAAGACATGATGATGACTGTAGAAGAGAGGGCCTGAAAACCTATAGGAATTAAAAAATGGCCCTCTCTCAGCAATTCTCTGTATATGAATTTTTGAAAAGGAAATACTAAGAACTGCTTACAAATATTTAAATATAAGTGATTCTTTATTGAAATGTTATCTGTAATACTATAAAATTTGAAATACATTAAATGACTAACAAGAATAATTAATAAACGTACTATGTTGGCTACATATTTTAGGGAAGTTTTTTAAAAATTCATAACATAATTCCCAAAAAGACAGCTCAGTTCAGTTCAGTCACTCAGTCATATCCGACTCTTTGTGACCCCATGAACTGCAGCACGCCAGGCCTCCCTGTCCATCACCAACTCCCAGAGACCACCCAAACCCATGTCCATTGAGTTGGTGATGCCATCCAACCATCTCATCCTCTGTCGTCCCCTTCTCCTCCTGCCCTCAGTCTTTCCCAGCATCAGAGTCTTTTCAGATGAGTTAACTCTTCTCATCAGGTGGCCAAAGTATTGGAGTTTCAGCTTTAACATCAGTCCTTCCAATGAACACTCAGGCTGATCTCCTTTAGGATGGACTGGTTGGATCTCCTTGCAGTTCAAGGGAGTCTCAAGAGTCTTCAAAAGCATCAATTCTTTGGTGCTTAGCTTTCTTTACAGTACAACTCTCACATCCATACATGACTACTGGAAAAACCATAGCCTTGACTAGATGGACCTTTGTTGGCAAAGTAATGTCTCTGTTTTTTTAATGTGCTGTCTAGGTTGGCCATACTTTCCTTCCAAGGAGTAAGCGCCTTTTAATTTCATGGCTACAATCACCATCTGCAGTCATTTTGGCGCCCCAAAAAATAAAATCAGCCACTGTTTCCACTGTTTCCCCATCTATTTGCCATGAAGTGATGGGACCGGATTCCATGATCTTACTTTTCTAAATGTTGAGCTTTAAGCCAATTTTTTCACTCTCCTTTTTCACTTTCATCAAGAGGCTCTTTAGTTCTTCTTCACTTTCTGCCATAAGGGTGGTGTCATCTGCATATCTGAGGTTATTGATATTTCTCCCAGCAATCTTGATTCTAGCTTGTGCTTCCTCCAGCCTGGTGTTTCTCATGATGTACTCTGCATAGAAGTTAAATAAGCAGGGTGACAATATACAGCCTTGATGTACTCCTTTTCCTATTTGGAACCTAGAAAAGCAAGTAAATACGAAATAAGTCTATGAATTAATATGGCTTTTTTCCCAAATAAATATGTTTTCATATAGCTCACTTTATATGTAGCACTAGTAAATTTACTTCAATATTAACAGAAAAAAAAAAATAGTGATCAGTTTAACTTTTTAAGAGATTCTCTGGTGGCTCAGATGCTAAAGAATCTGCCTGCAATGCAGGAGACCTGAGTTCAATCCCTGGGTCAGGAAGATCCCCTCACGAAGGAAATGGCAACCCACTCCACTTTTTATTTATTTATTTTTTTCCCCTCCACTTTTTAAACACAAATCAAAGAACATTGTCAGTTACATAATCTTCCAAATACTTTCCTATATTAGCTCATTAAACTTCTCAACAATCCTGGAGATAGGCATTGTTATTAAATGAGGAAATCAGGGCACAGAGAGATTAAGCGACTCACTCAAAGTCACACCAGTAGTACCTAGTAAAGCTCAATTTTGAACTTATCAATTTGCCTGCGTAATTATTGCTAAAAATCACTATACTATTATGAAGCTATTACTAATTATAAAAATTTAAAAATATAATAAATTTAATATTCCCTAAAGTCCCATTTATATGAGAACATTGGCACTAATAAAAATAACACCCAGAAGCATATTTTCTAGCACCAAACTTGGAGTAAAAACAGAGATGAAAACTCCCATGTTATCTATCTTTATTCTTGTTTTATAAGCTCTGTTTGGAATAATCACCACTTTTATTTCACTGAAATTTTAAACATTATTTGACATTCTTTCATAGGAGTAAGTAGAAAAAAAAATACAAAACAATTTTGAAAGCTGAGAATTTAGAAGTGCTTTGTATTCCTCTGTAAGTGGTATATGACCATCTAAAAATGTCTTAATTTAACAATTAAATTTTTAAAAGTATAGTAGATTCTTTTTTATTCAAAACTCTGTATCACGTCAAGTCACATGTCAGTGAGACATTTATTATGTATAAGCTAGTAATTATTATATCAGATGTTTTTGATTGTTGTTGCTTCTCAGTTGCTAAGTCATGTCTGACTTTGTGACCCCATGGACTGAAGCACTCCTTCACTACCTCCTAGAGGCTGCCCAATTTCATGTCCATCAAATTGGTGATGCCATCCAACCATCTCATCCACTCCTGCCCCCTTCTCCTCCTGCCCTCAACCTTTCCCTGCATCAGGATCTTTTCCAATGAGTCAGCTGTTTGCATCAGGGAACTGAAGGAGGGAATCGCAAATCACTCCAGTAGTCTTGCCTCGAGAACCCCATGAACAGTATAAAACACCAAAAAGATATGCCTGTGCATAGGTATATATTATCTTCCTACCTGGAAAACTAGTATTTTGAGGAAAGATTAAATATTATATTTTGAATCACTTACAGTTACAAGCACATTAATAGATGATAAGTAAATGTTTACTTACCAGCATTATATTTCAATAGGATACCTTATGCTCACCCTTGTTTTTAAACCCATTCTTTTCTACAAAGTCAGAAGAAAATGTATTGCAAATATCATATATCCACTCAAGTATCTCTCAATTATTTTTTATTCAATAATTTGAAGGTAAATTTCCTTCCCTAATGTAAATGAAAATAAACAGGGATTCATAGGGACCCAAATCAAGTCTAGTAGACATCCCAATTTGGTGCCAACAATAAAGAACTTGAATAGAATTTTAGAAAACAGAAAAGAATGATGAGCAGAATGGGAGACTGATAAGACGCTTGATAGGGAGAAAGGAAAGAAGGAGAGATCATGGTGAGAAGCTAAGGGAAATCTAAAACTGTGTCATGGCCTCTACACTTCAGTATGTACTGCTTATCTTGGTGATGACTGTTGAAAGTTTGTCCTCATTAATTACAAATTCATCTTGCAGTCACAAAGCAGGATGTCTCCAAGACTGTCATTATCATTCAGCTAATCAAGGTTGATTAATTTTTATTGAGTGGCTCCAAAGTACTGAAAAGAAACTCCTCCAAGTTAAAATGTATGAAAAACCAATCAATAATATGGTTTCAAAATAAAAGTCACTAAGCATAGACATATGACAATCTGTTTTCAAAGTTTATTTGAAGAAAACTGGAAACCCAGGTGTTTTATGGAAGTGTTTGTGCTGTTCTTGAATATTCATGCAATAGAGACACTGTTGGGTTATTTAACACCTAGATATAAAAGGAAAATGATGCAAAACAAGTACATTTCTAATAATCAAGTAGTTATTCCAAAGAAATATTTTATTCAAAGCATGGGAGTCTTACTTGACTCTAAACTAAGCGTAGTCTTTTCAGCAATTTTATTTTCATTATTGTTTATGGTCAAAGATTTATAAAACTAATTGTGTCTGTTGTACAGACTCCTTTGGAAAAAGGAGAACACAAGAGCACACTCTTCTAATAAGTAAAAGTGGAAAAATCAATACACATTCAATTTAAAGCAAAGATCTTTCCTAATAAAATTGAAGTGGAGATTATTGTTGTTTTTCAGTTACTAAGTCAGGTCTGATTCTTTGAGATCCCATGAACTGTAGCACATCAGGCTTCCCTGTCCTTCACTGTCTCCCTGAGCTTGCTCAAACTCATCCATTGAGTTGGCAGCCAACCATCTCATCATCTGTCACCTTTTTCTCTTCCTGCCCTCAGTCTTTCCCAGCATCAGGATCTTTTCCAGTGAGCCTGCTTTTCACATCAGCTGGCCAAAATATTTGAGTTTCAGCTTCAGTCACAGTCCTTCCAATGTCTGTCCATTGTTGATTTCATTTAAGATTGACTGATTTGATCACCTTGCTGTCCAATGGATTCTCAAGTGTCTTCTCCAGTACCACATTTCGAAAGCATCAGTTCTTCAGTGGTCAACTTTTTTTGTATTCCAACTCTCCCATCTGTACCTGATTATTGGAAAAGCCATAGCCTTCAATATGGACCTTTGTCTGCAAAGTGATGCCTCTGCTTTTTAATATGGTGTCTAATTTTGTTATAGCTTTCCTTCCAAGGACCAAGCACCTTTTAATTTCAGGGTTGCGGCTACCATCTGCAGTGATTTTGGAGTCCAAGAAAATAAAATCTGTCACTGGTTCCAATTTTACCCCTTATATTTGCCCTAAAGTGATGGGACCAGATGCCATAATCTTAGTTTTTGAATGTCCAGTTTTAAGCCAACTTTTTCACTGTCCCCTTTCACCCTCATCAAGAGGCTCTTAGATCCTTGTCACTTTCTGCATTACAGCAGTATCATCTGCATATCTGAGGTTGCTAATATTCTCCCAGCAATCGTGATTCCAGCTTATGCTTCATCCAGCCCAGCATTTTGCATGATGTACTCTGCATATAAGTTAAATAAGCAGAGTGACAACATACAGCCTTGACATATTCCTTTCCCAGTTCGCAATTAGTTCATTGTTCCATGTCTGATTCTAACTGTTGTTTCTTGACCTACATACAGGTTTTTCAGGGGACAGGTAAGGTGGTCTGGTATTCCCAACTAGAAGAATTTTCCACACTTTGTTGTGATCCATACAGTTAAAGGATTTTGCATAGTCACTGAAGCACAAGTAGATGTTTTTCTGGAATTCTCTTGCTTTTTCTATAACCCACCAGAGATTTGCAACTTGATCTCTGCTTCCTCTGCCTTTTCTAAATCCAACTTGTACATCTGGAAGTTCTTGGTTCACATACCACAGTGTAGTTTGAAGGGTTTTGAACATTACTTTGCTAACATGTGAAATGGAAATCATCAATCATCTTCTAATTCTCTCATGGATAAAACAAGTGCCAGAGGCATACTTATTCAATGGATTAGCGTCCCTTCAGAGAAAGGAAGCCCTCCTCTTAAACAAATGGTTTGTGGAAGTCAGTGAGTTAGAGCTTGGCCTGTGAGTTTGTTTTTTAATCAACCTGAGTAGGGAGAAATAGAATGGAGCAATGACACTGCAAAGCAGAACTAAGAAAGCCTCTGCCAAGCACTAAAGATAATTTGGCATAAAACTGCCCTTTGTTTCACATCAGACTAAATTAACCAAGCTTTTTATAGCTTTGGGCAGGGTGGCTCTGCTTCCAAGGCTGGGTCTGAAGGAGCACACAGCTGGAGGACTTCTTTGGCTGCACTCCCTGATGGAGGACAGAAAACCCGTCCTTGAAGAGCCATCTACGTTAGGTGCCTTCCTGTCTATGACATCAAAGGAAGATGCGACTTCATGAAAGCCTAGACCTGGGAACAGTGTCAATGCTGATCCTCATTGAGATGAATAAATGTAATGCAGCATATTCAGATGATTCGATATTATATAGCATTTATGCAAGTACAAATATATGTATGCAAGAACATAGATAAATTTTATAAGCATATTAATTAGGAAAAAACAGACAAAAGAATGTCAGGATGTCTATGATTCCATTAGCTTAAAACTCAAAACCAAGCAAAATCTATGATGCCACAATGAGGAAAGTGGAGCATTGTGTGAACACTTCCCCCTTAAAATAAATAGGTCAAACAGGCCTACAACCACTTTTCCTTTATCCAGACTCTACTTAATTATAACCAGCATCCAGGAATCATTTTATATCCCTAATTACTTACCTATAATCAGTGCTGAATTGATATTATCAGTTTGGTTTTGGAGAAATTGACAAGGGTGGATAAACTAGAAAAATGTTAACAACTATTATATCATTAGCTCTTGCTTTTATTAAGTTTTTTAGTACACCAAATTTCCTTTAGGAGAAATAATAAAAATTAAGATTCATGAGGAAATAGGAAATGACCCTTTGGTGTAGTCCTATTTAATGACATTTAATAAACTATTATTGAATACCTGTACAGTGTCAAAACAGCTTCATGTAATAAGGTTGATAATTAATTACACATGATTTTTAGTTTCTAAGCAATTTTTATTCTAATGGATGATACCTCGTGGATGATATATGATTTCTAATGGATGATACATAATTTCAATAATTTCTAATGGATGATACCTATTTTTAATTTAATAAATTTTAATATGGCAGCATGTACAGAGGATGAGATGGTTGAATGGCATCACTGATTCAATGGACATGAACTTGGGGAAACGCCAAGAGACGGTAAGCAACAAGGAAGTCTGGTGTGCTGCAGTCCATGGGGTCGTGAACGGTCGAACACGACTTGGGAGTGAAAGACAACAACAGAATATCCATGGTCTTCAGCTGGCGTATTAAAGAACAGCTGCTTAAGCCTGGTGACATGGCAATTCATCGTGACACCCGTGGCAATTGAGCTTAAATGGGAAGAACATTTTTAAAAAATAGACTTTAATGCTCAAAAGCATTCTACATTATTGTTTGAGGTATACAAAACAGAAATTGGATTATTTCATTAACATGAAAGTTTAGGAATAAGAATGCCTTTTAAAGTAATTTTTCTACCGAGTTGAACATACAATGTTAAAATCAAAATTGCATTCGGGAAGGTGAGAATAAACTGGGTACAGAAAAAGGAAAGAATAAAGATTATTGCTGTGAGAAATAGGTCATTTCTCACAAGGAAATGTGCCTTTCGCATAAGCAATCTAGTTGCTACAATGCAATGATTCATCTGACAATAGCTAGTCATCATCTTTTATTTTTCCTCTATCTCCAGAGACTATGCACATTATTGATACTAGCATTTTGTATACCCAAATGGAAACAGAAATCTAACTGGAATAACCCAATGCATAGACTGTACCTTAATGAGAAATACATTAAAATATTTATTCAGACATCATGTCCTCCTTCAAATATTTCAGATAAAATTTCTAAGAAGACTTTCACCTCCCCTTATGATTATAATTATCTCTGTAGACAATAGCAGTGTAAAAAGTTCTCAAATAGCAAAACTGAATCCGTCTTAATGTTTGACTTTTTCATGTGTGCCATATTATTTTCAAAAAATAGATCTCCAAATTTCTTTTGATGAAACTACTCAAATGTAAAGTTTTTTAAGTGATAAAATCCTCATAAAATTTTTAAAGAATGAAAAAGTGGTCATAAATAAAATGTAAATCATTGCTCTGCTTGGTGGATAATTCATTTTATACTGCTATTGAACAAAATATGTTCAAATCAGTTTATGCTAAACTAATGTAAAAATGTGGAATTTGAGATGATAAGGCTATTTTCATGAATGCAGGTGAAATCTGAAGCACATTCAGTCAAATCCTAAAGCTTTCTAAACACACAAAAACATTTAAAATATTTACTATTTGGTGGTTATAAAGTTTTTAAATTTGTTGTTCTTGTTTGTTCATTTTGTGTCACTGTTATGATAAATGCTGTTACTCCTGTTTCTCCTCTTGAGGCTCTTGACTAAAAGAAACAATGCCCCAATGAAAGAGTGTTCAAATGGGATCAGTTTACTACTTAGTTCATGACTTAGAAATACACAAAGCCCTCTCCTCCACTCTCATGTGCAGTTCCGATAAGTGCTATAGTGGAGAAACTGGAATAGATCTGAGAGTACTTGATATGCTTTTTTTGCCTTTCTCGTCCTCCAAAGTGACCAGTTTCGAAGTGCAAATCTTGATCTGACCTATTTATCCAATAGCAGGCTCAGAGAAGATGGAAACAAACAAATAACAAACAAAGCCTAACCTTTGAAACCAGGCAATTTCATGTTCCTAGTGTTATCACATAAAATTATAAAAGCATATTTTGTTAAAAGAAGTCTTCATAATAAAAGGTATCTTTGAAAAACCCACACTTTGGCATAGTCAATAAAGCAGAAATAGATGCTTTTCTGGAACTCTCTTGCTTTTTCGATGATCCAGAGGATGTTGGTAATTTGATCTCTGGTTCCTCTGCCTTTTATAAAACCAGCTTGAACATCTGGAAGTTTGCAGTTCACGTATTTCTGAAGCCTGGCTTGGAGAAGTTTGAGAATTACTTTACTAGCGTGTGAGATGAGTGCAATTGTGCTGTAGTTTGAGCATTCTTTGGGATTGTCTTTCTTAGGGATTGGAATGAAAACTGACCTTTTCCAGTCCTGTGGCCACTGCTGAGTTTTCCAAATTTGCTGGCATATTGAGTGCAACACTTTCACAGCATCATCTTTTAGGATTTGAAATAGCTCAACTGGAATCCATCACCTCCACTAGTTTTGTTTGCAGTCATGCTTCCTAAGGCCCACCTGACTTCGCACTCCAGGATGTCTGGTTCTAGATGAGTTAGCACACCATCATGGTTACCTGGCTCATTAAGATCTTTTTTGTATAGTTCTTCTATGTATTCTTGCCACCTCTTCTTAATATCTTCTGCTTCTGTTAGGTCCCTACCATTTCTGTCCTTTATTGAGCCCATCTTCGCATGAAATGTTCTCTTCGTATCTCTAATTTTCTTGAAGAGATCTCTAGTCTTTTCCATTCTATATTTTTTCCTCTATTTCTTTGCATTGATCGCTGAGGAAGGCTTTTTTATCTCTCCTTGCTATTCTTTGGAACTCTGCATTCAAATGAATATATCTTTCCTTTTCTCCTTTGCTTTTCACTTCTCTTCTTTTCACAGCTATTTGTAAGGCCTCTTCAGACAGTCATTTTGCTTTTTCACATTTCTTTTTCTTGGGGATGGTCTTGATTCTTGTCTCCTGTACAATGTAATGAACCTCTGTCCATAGTTCATCAGGCACTTGTCTATCAGATCTAGTCCCTTAAATCTATTTCTCACATCCACTCTATAATCATAAGGGATTTGATTTAGGTCATACCTGAATAGTGAGTGGTTTTCCCCACTTATTTCAATTTAAGTCTGAATTTGGCAATAAGGAGCTCATGATCTGAGCCACAGTCAGCTCCTGGTCTTGTTTTGGCTAACTGTATAGAGCTTCTCCATCTTTGGTTGCAAAGAATACATGAACAGTATGAAAAGAATACTATCAATAAAGTGAAAAACAACCCACAGAATAGTAGAAAATATTTGCAAATCACAATCTTATAAGTAGTTGTTCCTAGACTACAAAAGAATTTTTACAACTCAGTGATAATAAATAAAAATAGATCAATTTTTAATGAGCAAAAGTTCTTATTAGAATAAAGTGGTAAAATGTTCCACATCATTACTTGTCAGAGTAATACAAATCAAAGCTACAATAAAAGATTTCTTTGCATCCACTTCATGTATATATAGGATGGTTTTCTATGGTAGCTATAAATATAAAATTATATTTTATCTTTGTAATTATAAAAGCTAGATAACAAATACTGATTTTCCAAGATGTGGACAGTTTGGAACTCTTCATACACTATTGATAGGAATGTAAAAAAATCTAGCCAGCTTGGAAAACAATCAGGCAGTTTTTCAGGTAGTTAAACATAGATTTGTGTGTGCATGTTCAGTCACAAAGTTATGTTCAAGTCTTTGTGACCCCATGGACTGTAGCCCACCAGACTCTGTCCATGGGATTTTCCAGGCAAGAACAGTGGAGTGGCTTGCCATTTTCTTCTCCAGGGGATCTTCCCAATCCAAGGATGGAACCTGTGTCTCCTTCATCTCCTGCATTGGCAGGTGGATTCTTTACCACTGGGCCACCTGGGAAGACCAAATATAGACTTACTATATGATATGGAAATTTCATTCCTAGATATATTTCCAAGGGAAATGAGAACTAAATACATGAAAAACCTGTAGAATATTTGTATTTTTTGTTTATAGCAGAATTATATTCAATAGTCAAAATGTGAAAACAGCTCAATGATGAACAGATAAACAAAATGTGACATAGATGCATAAACACTATCATTTGACCATAAAAATGAATGAGTTACTGATGTATGCTACAATGTAGATAAAATTTTAAAATCTTATGTTACATGAAAGTAGTTACTCACAAAAGACCGCATAGTACATGCTCCATTTTTAATGAAAAGTCCAGAATAGGAAAATCCACAGCAATAGAATAGAAGTTCATGGTTCCATAGTGCGGGGGGCATAGGGATCCCAGCAGGGAATAGCTCTAGGGTTTGGAATTTCTATATGGGATGATAAAAAAAGTTCTAATATCTACTACAGTGATGGTTGGACAAACTTGTGAATATACTGAAAAGCATTGAATTATACACTTCAAATTAGTGAATTGTATGGTATGCGAAAAATGCCTCAATGAATCTGTTATTTTTTTTTCCTTTATTTTTATTAGTTGGAGGCTAATTACTTTACAATATTGTAGTGGTTTTTGCCATACATTGACATGAATCAGCCTTGGATTTACATGTGTTCCCCATCCTGAACCCCCCTCCCACCTCCCTCCCCATCCCATCCCTCTGGGTCTTCCCAGTGCACCAGCCCTGAGCGCTTGTCTCATGAATCCAGCCTGAACTGGTGATCTGTTTCACACTTGATAGTATACTTGTCTCAATGCTGTTCTCTCAGATCATCCCACCGTCACCTTCTCCCATAGAGTTCAAGAATCTGTTCTATACATCTGTGTCTCTTTTTCTGTCTTGCATATAGTGTTATCATTCCCATCTTTCTAAATTCCATATATATGTGTTAGTATACTGTATTGGTGTTTATCTTTCTGGCTTACTTCACTCTGTATAATGGGCTCCAGTTTTATCCATCTCATTAGAACTGATTCAGATATATTCTTTTTAATGGCTGAGTATAGTTGGAGAAGTCTTGAGGCTACTGAATAAGGCTGAAATCCAGAGGCAGGAGACTTAAGCCCAAAACCTGTTATGTTTTTAAAAGGGGTAATTATCAAGATTTGGACTGTACATAAACCTGAAAGCATCATATTTAATAGTTCATAATTGGCCTCCTTAGTGGCTCGGATAGTAAAGAATCTACCTGCCATGCAGGAGACCCAGGATGGATCCCTGGGTTGGGAAGATCTCCTAGAGGAGGAAATGGCAACCCACTCCAGTATTCTTGCCTGGAAAATCCCTTGGAGAGAGGTGCCTGGCAGGCTATAGTCACGGGGTCACAAAGAGTCTGACATGACTGAACAACACTTCACCTTCATCAAGAGGCTCTTTAGTTCCTCTTTGCTTTCTGCCATTATGGTGGTGTCCTCTGTATATCTGAAGTTATTGATATTTCTCCTGGCAGTCTTGATCCAGCTTGTGAGTCATCCAGCCCAGCATTTTGCATTATATACTCTGCATTAATAGTGACAACATACAGCCTTATCGTACTACTTTCCCAATTTTCAACCAGTTGTTCTGTGTCCAGTTCTAACTGTTGCTTTTTGTCCTGCATACAGGTTTCTCAGAAGGCAGGTAAGGTGGTCTGGTATTCCTTTTTCTTTAAGAATTTTCCACAGTTTGTTGTGATCCACACAGTCAAAGATTTTAGTATAGTCAATGAAGCACAAGTAGATGTTTTTCTGGAATTCCTTTGGTTTTTCTATGATCTAGAGGATTTTGGCACTTAATTATTAAACCAAATAAAAATGAAGTGGATTAAGTTGTATTTATAATTTTAAATAATAAGATAAAATGGCTTTTTCTTGCATGCAAATCACACCCACAACAGTCATCATCACCATCACCTCTGAGTTAACACGCTCATAAGGGCATTGATTTCAGAACTGAGAATATGAACTATCTTTTATACAGCATAATTTAAGTAACTGGACAATCAAGCATGAAATAAGTGATGATAGAAAGATCAACAATCGTTTTAAACTTTATTTTTAATTGGAAGATAATTGCTTTACAATGTTGTGTTGGTTTCTGCCACACATCAACATGAATCAGTCATAGGCATACATCCCCTCCTTGAATCTCCCTCCAACCCCACCGCTTCCCACGCTTGCAGGCTGTCACAGGTTACTGGGTTGAGCCCCTTGTGCTATATAACAGCTTCCCACTAGCTATTTATTTTACGATTGGTAACGTACGTTTCAATGTTACTTTCTCAATTCATCCCACCTTCTCCTTCCTCTACTGTGTCCACAAGTCTGTTCACTATTTTTGCATCTCTATTACTGCCCTGCAAGTCGGTTTGCCAGTATCATTTTTCTAGATTTTATATATATATATATATATATGACATTTGTTTTTCTCTGACTTACTTCAATCTGTATAACAGTCATCCACGTCCCTAGAACTGACTCAAATTTGTTCCTTTTTGTGGCTGATAATCAAGAATATACAACAGACAAAAGATCAGCAATTCCTTAAAAATAGTAAAATTGAAACAACATGTATGGTGTCCTATGTATGTCCTGATCTACTCAAATAACTATATTTTAAAATAAATACTCAAGCATAACAAGGCAAGATGCTATCTTTGACAAATGTCAGATGAATCAAGAATAAGCAAAATAGTGAAGAAATAATATAAATAAACTGAAATACAAAAGACACATCTCTGATTATGAAAATAAAGGAAACATCATATTAAATATTTTCCATAGTGAAATATCACTGTTACTAATACATATTAGCTCACACATTAATATGTAATACTGTAATAGGCAGTGGTCACCATTTCAGAAAAGAGAAACAAGTTGAAACAATTTATCCCACATCCTCTTAGCTCAGTGACAAAACCAGGAACTGAAACCAGAGAGAAGAAAACAACAATAATAAAGTAATCTGAATTTAGCCACCAGTGGGTAGAACTAAATAAATTACCATCATCAATGCGTTTTCAGTTCAGTTCAGTCACTTAGTCATGTCCGACTCTTCGCGACCCCATGAACCGCAGCACACCAGGCCTCTCTGTCCATCACCAACTCCTGGAGTCCACCCAAACCCACGTCCATCGAGTCGGGGATGCCCAACCATCTCATCCTCTGTCGTCCCCTTCTCCTGCCCTCAATCTTTCCCAGCATCAGGGTCTTTTCAAATGAGTCGGCTCTTTGCATCAGGAGATGATAAAATTAATCACACTTGTTAAATGAAAACATGCTTAGCTTACCTTTTGTTGTTTGTTGTTTAGTCGTTGTTTAGACTAAAGGTAAAGTTGTTTACCTTTAGTCGTCACTTCCGACTCTTTTTTGATTCCATGGAATGTAGCCTGCCAGGCTCCTAGGTCCATGGGATTCTCTAGGAAAGAATATTGGAATGGGTTGCCATTTGTTCTTCCAGGGGATCTTCCTGACCCAGAGATTGAACCCACATCTGCTAAATTGCTGGTGGATTATTTACCTCTCAGCCACCAGGAGAGCCCACAGTTACTCAATTCTTCAAATGAGAAGAGTCTCTTTAAACCAGGGAACACATCACTATCTTCCTTAACCTAATATGATTCAACAATCCACATTTTAGTGTCTGAAAATATGTTGAACATCTTAGTAATATTGACAACTAGTGCTCTTGATCAAGATAATTTTGTTGTGTTACTTAACATATATCATTAAAATACTCCATAGCCTTTGAGATTTCAAATAACAACATAATAAATATTCACTTGAAATAAAACTATTTCATATTGAAATTTTACTTTATACACTAAGACACAGGTTCTGCTGGAGCTCTAAGAAATTTCAACAATGTATTTTAAATTCATAATTAAACAGCAGCATTCAAATACAGACTAGAAAGCAGAAGTTTAAACAGAAATCCTGTACTTAAATATCATAAAAGTATCAGCTACCTACTAAATATTTTTATATAAGTCTTCTATTACCAGAAACATACTTCCAGTTGGCATTATTAAAAGTGACAGCGTGCCCTTTACATTCATCTGGATATAATAGGTATATGAATAATTGAAATATTATCTACTATCTATATGAATGTTAAAGTATTATGGTCTCTCAAGATCATATCAAAATAGTTCTGAGGAGAAACTGTCATTAATATTTAAGTGGAATCTCTTCTGTATTATGACAAAACAAAGCCAAAGAAATGAAATTAGCATCTTTGTGTGTTTTTCACTTCCAATCTAAAAGGTGACCCTGTAGATCTTACAGCTGTATGTTATTAGATATTAAGTACTTACTCAATAATTTTCTTAATACTTGTAGCCAGATGACTTGAAAAAACTTAAGGTTTAGATGACCTTCAGTTTTTAAATAATTTAACGCTCATCTTGAAATGTCTCTGTTAGACATCCCTTTGCCATATGTATGTTTACTCCACCTACTAAATTCATTATCCGAGTGGAATTTGGCGGTCATTGAAACAGTGAAAGGACTAATTGGGTTTACTCCAAAAGAATTTGCATTTTTAAAGTTCAATATTTGACACTAAATATTGGTTTATCTATAATAATTGTGATATTAGTATGGTCATATATTGTAGAATTTTAATTTTACTATTTGTCAAGTAAGCAGGGTAGATTATATTAGCAGGTATAGCCCTAAAACAGTATTATTTCAAAATTTTGTCCCATATTCTGAGATTATAGTCGACTTTTATACTACAGTGTCTAAAAACCTTGGTCTTTTATGCTTGGTCTACATTTCAACTTAAATTTATCACAGATTTTTTTTTCAGCTTATAAATATAGTTAATTATTGATTTTTCTGATATGATGAAATTAAGAATATGTTTCCCACATCATGCTTCATTGTTTTACTTTATAGTCATAATTTTCCCATTTTACTACTTCTATCAATTTCTCTGAAGCCACTTATCTATATGTGATTCATTTCCGTGAAGGTTGAAAAATTCCCTGGTAATACATAAGCCCTAAAATGTTGTTTCTTTTTCTTTTTAAAATTTTTTAAATTGTTTTTAAGTTTTAATTGAAGGACACTTGCTTTATAATATTGTTAGCTTCTGTCATACATCAACAAGAATCAGCCATAGGTGCACACATGTCCCTTCCCTCTTGAACCGCCTTCTCACCTCCCGCCCCACCCCACCCCTCTAGGTGGTCCCAGAGCACCAGGCTTGGGCACCCTGCACCAGGCAGCAAATTCCCACTGGTTATCTACTTTACATATGGTGATATGTATGTTTCAATACTAGTGCAAATGCCCAAACTAAGGTTTGATTGTGGAGGCATCCACTTCTAAGATGGCTATCGAGAATAAATACTTTTGCAGCCAAAGCAATGCAGTAGATAAAAAGCCAGGCCACCTCAGCCACCAGAATCCCTTCCCCACATCCTCCCCACCACCACTCTGCCACGTTCCCTTATTGTAGAGATCTTGGCTGATGTGGGTGACTGGCAATTTGGGCCCCCTGTGTTTTTGTGCCATTTTCATTTTTTTTTTCTCTTCTCACAGTTTAAATTCCCCAATCTTATGCTTTGAATTCACCAATAAAGAGGGAGTTGTGAAACCTTAGGCCCCCCCACCCTCAACCTTAATAAAAGAAGAACCAAACTTGTCAAACACTTAGAAAGAAAAAAAAGTGTTTTCTGCCCTTCAGTTCTACAAGGATCATGCTATTAACCATGGCAGTCATCCAGGGACAGGGGAATTCAAGATGGAGAAAAACAGCAAGTATGCTATGCTTTGGATGTACAGGCCCCCAGGTACTTGCATGGTGCTTAGTCCATCCGTTGCATCTGACTCTTCTGCAGCCCCATCACCCACCAGGCTCCTCTGTGCATGAAATTTTCCAGGCAAGAATACTAGAGCAGCTTGCCATTTCCTACTCCAGGGGATCTTCCTGACCCAGGAAACAAATCCATATCTGTTGCATCTCCTGCGTTGGCAAGCAGATTCTCTACCACTGCACCAGCTGGGAAGCCCAGTTAAGACACCTGTCTAAGGACAAACTTCAATGAACCTGCATTCTTTCATCTTCCCGTTCAATGAAAAACATTAAAATCATTAACTTGAAATGTCTTTTCCTTGGGTTGAGCAGTAATCTTTTTATGCTTGACAATATGCTTCCCCCCCCCAAATTTGCATATATCCGCTCCTCTTCAACACTTAGAGGCAGTTTCTCACAGCGATCTGACAGGCTCTCCTGTAGTCTTCACCAAAGCCTCCAAAAAACATTAACTCACAACTTTCATTGCACACTGTGTGTTTTTCTTTCAGTAGATGCTACCTATCCATGACCTCACTGTGTCGTCCAGGTGTGCCGTGTAATTTTCAAAACTCATAAGTGATAAGCTTTGTCTCTTTCAAAGTTTCCTGGTGGTCATTGCTGAGGGAACCTGCAACTGTAACAAGGGCTACAAGAGCCAGTCCAGTCACAACACTGATTACTGACAGGCTGAGACAGGCAAAGAGACCCAGCAAAATGTTTACCAACCTATTTGCATTTGTCTTGGGTCATGTGATTGCCTTTTCATACTGTCCATGGGGTTCTTGAGCAAAAAAATACTGAAGTGGTTTGCCAGTTCCCTCTCCAGAGAGGACAAGATGGTTAGATAGCATCACTGACTCAATGAAGATAAGTTTGAGCAAACTCCAGGAGACAGTGAAGGACAGGGAAGCCTGGTGTGCTGCAGTCCATGGGATCATAGTCAGACACAACTTCATGACTGAACAACAACAATTTGATTTGCTAAGAACAGGAATTCAACATTAACTCAGTTAAAAGGAAATTTTTGCATGTAGTAATAAGTTAGGAGAAAAAGAGAAAGCAGTGACAAATTTTATTTTCTTGGGCTCCAAAATCAATGCAGACAGTCACTGCAGCCATGAAATTAAAAGATGCTTCCTCCTTGGAAGGAAAACTATGACAAAACTATGTAGTATATTAAAAAGCAGAGCCATCATTTTTCCAACAAAGTCTCTATAATCAAAGCTATGGTTTTTTCAGTAGTCACCTATGGATGTGAGAGTTGGACCATAAAGAAGGCTGAGTGCTAAGGAATTGGTGTTTTTAATTTGTGGTTCTGGAGAAGAGTCTTGAGAGTCCCCTGGACAACAAGGATATCAAAAGAGCCAACCTTAAAGGAAATCAACCCTAAAAATTCATTGGAAGAACTGATATTGAAGCTGAAGTTCCAATACTCTGGCCACCTATTGAGAAGAGCTGACTCATTGTAAAAGACCCTGATGGAAAAGAATGGAGTCAATAAGAGAAGAGGGCATCAGAGGATGAGATAGTTAGGTAGAATCACTGACTTAATGGACCTGAATTTGTGCAAACTCTGGGAGATAGTGGAGGACAGAGGAACCTGGCGTGTTGTAGTCCATGGGGTCAAAAAGAGTCAGACAGGACTTAGCACCTGAATAAGAACAACAATAAATGTAAATAATAAAAGAAAATTCATCTCAACAGTTTGAGAAGGTATATCATAGACACTTCTGTGCTGGGTTGAGATAATGGAGCACTTTTGGGTATCTTTTCTTAGTTTGTGCTCTTTCTTATATATTAACTGTCCAGAATATACATTTCCCTTCCCATGCACACAGTGAAGGAAAAGTCTCCTGCCTAGGGATTCAGGTGTCCTATGTGTTTTGTGTGTGTGTTGTTGTTTACACACAGTTGTTGTTTTTCAGTTGCCCAGCAAACACATGGACTGCGTCACACCAGGCTTCTCTGTCCCTCACTGTCTCCTGAAGTTTACCCAAGTTCAGGTCCATTGCATCGGTGATGCCATTCAAACATCTAATTGTCCAATGCCCTCTTCTCCTTCTGCCCTCAATCTTTCCCAGCATCAGGGACTTTTCCAATGAGTTATCTGTTCGCAGATGACCAAAATACTGAAGTTTCAACTTCAGCATCAGTCCTTCCAATGAGTATTCAGTGTTAATTTCCCTTAAGATTGACTGGTTCGATCTCCTTGCTGTCCAAGGGACTCTCGGGAGTCTTCTCTAGCACCAGGGTTCAAGGCCTCAATTCTTCAGTGCTATTCCTTCTTTACGGTCCAGCTCTCACACCGTACATGACCCCTGGGAAGACCTTGACAATAGGGACCTTTGTTGGCAGAGTAATGGCTCTCCTTTTCAACACACTATGTTTGTCATAACTTTCCTGCCAAGAAGCATACATCTTCTGATTTCACGGCTGCAGTCACCATCTGTAGTGATTTTAGAGCCCAAGAAGAGGAAATCTGTCACTACTTCCACCTTTTCCCCCTCTATTTGCCATGAAGTAATGGGGCCAGATGCCATGATTTTAGTTTTTTTTTTTAACACTTAATTTTAAGCCAGCTCTTTCACTGTCCTCCTTCACCCTCATCAAGAGGCTCTTTAGTTACTCTTCGCTTTCTGCCATTAGAGTGGTATCATCTGTATATCTGAGGTTGTTGATGTTTCTCTTGCCTATCTTGATTCCAGCTTTACATGCTACAGATCCTCAAACTAAACTAAATCAGAATCAAATAACAAAAAAAAAGTGACATATCTAATACCCATGATAAGGACAAGAAACAGTTTCAAGTTGTTACTACTAAGACTACATTGTCTAATTAGTACTGAAAACAATCTCGTGTTTCATCTTGTTCAAATCTGACCTAGTATCTTTGAAATGATGCATAATATATCCCAAACACAAAGTTCATAATGAATAATTATTACATTTTCTGATGGACAGGAGTTTGAGCAAGCTCCGGGAGTTGATGATGGACAGGGAAAACTGGCATGCTGCAGTCCGTGGGATCACAAAGAGTCAGACACGACTGAGTGACTGAACTGAACTGAACTGGTGGATTGCAGTGCTAGCATTGTGCTAGAGGTCAAGTCTTCATTTCTCAGAATGAACATTCCATGTGGACAAAGCTGCATGACCACATGGTGAGTTTAGTTCCAAATAAACACCGTCATTGTGCACATGCGCTGAGTTGTGTCCAACTCCTTGCAACTCCATGAACTGTAACCCATCAGACTCCACTGTCCATGAAATTTTCTGGGCAAGAATACTGGAGTGGGTTGCCACTTCCTCCTCCGTGGGATCTTTCTGACCCAGCGATTGAACACACGTCTTTCACATCTCCTGCACTGGAAGCAGATTCTTTACCACTGTACCACCTGAGAAGCCCCAAAGCACTATCCCTCAGTTCAGTCACTCAGTCATGTGACGACTGAGCACAGTCATTAACTCAGGACAAATATCTATCAAAATAAAATTTTATATCACTTTTTTTTCTGTCTATATTGAAAGTGTTTAATATAAAATTTTAAATGGCCCATTCAATAAGCTGGATATTCAATGCTTGTCTCTAAGGAATACATAAAATCTAACATTATAACTCTGAGAGTCACATAATGAAACTTTATAACCAAAATAATAAAGCAGTAAAAGAAAATATATTTTCTTGGAAAACCAGATACTTAAATAATTCCTTGTTCGCTTCCTCTGTGGTCATATCACCTAAATTACACTCACATACTTAAACAGCATTGCTTCATTTTTCTAAGTCAACATACAAAATAATCCAAGTGTAAAATTACAAGGTAGTAGCTTCTGTATTTCTCTGTATTGCTACCCTTAAATATTTACAATAGCTTTTCTTTTACTTACACAATCTAAGCAGAGCTGTAGATCATAAAGAATATCTATGAATATACCATCTGCAGGGTGAGAACTTTGCTTGCCCTTAACAAATTTAAGGGCAACAACTACTGTTTGTAGTAGTTTTTGAAATTCTCCTACTTGTAGAGACTTGAGATTTCAAAAGCTGTAATGAAGGATGTATTGTGGCAGTATGACCATGGGTTGAAAAAGAATTTCCAGACACAGAGCATTGCAGAAAAGACTGAGTTTGTAAGAACAAAAAGCAAAGATAATGTGGGCACTGTGAACACAGCAGGTTGACATCCTGACAGGCCCGGGAGAGGTGATGCTTTTTGTGGGTTAGTAACCACCTTTTATAGCCTTAAGACAAAGAAAATTCCCGCTGAAAGGGTGGCTTTAGATGATTGGGTAGGATGCTATAAGGTGAGTACCATGGTGGACATTTTTGCCTAATTTGGGGTCAGGAAGCTAACCAGTAAGGATCACAGGGCTTTTGACGATGGTTACAATGGGACTCAGTCAGTTCTGGAAATGACGTTGGTTCTGGGCTCCACTTCTGTGCCCTTGGTACAAAACCTTGCACCTGTAACCTTTGGATAGGACTCCACAGGGTGAACTGTTCAAAAAAAAAAAAAAACTTAAAAAAATGGAACAAATCACACCATCCCTGAAACCTAGTTCACCACTTTATGAGTTTATGATTAATTTCCATATACAAAATTTTATTTCCTTTTTTTCCCCTCTGTCCTCAATCCTGTGTTAGTCAAGCATTATTCAACTAGAGTCAGATGGTAAAGAATCTACCTACAATGTAGGAGACCAGGGTTTGATCCCTGGTTTGTTAAGATACCCTGGAGAAGGGAATGACTACCAACTCCAGAATTCTTGTCTGGAAAATTCCATTGACAGAGGACCCTGTGGGTTACAGTCCATGAGATCCCAAAGAGTCAGACATGATCAAGCTAAGAACACCAAGTAAAATTCAACTCACAGCTCTTACATTGTGTATTTTTCTTACAGTCCATGAAATAATATTCAAAATATGATCAGAACTGTGAGTTACATGGTTGTTTTGAGAGGTTGCACACAAATAAAAGAACACATGAAATGCAACACAGGAAAGAGTGAGACTGGTGGGTAAAAATAAGTAGTTATGTGTTTTTCAAATATAACGTCATCTACAGCTTCCTCATTCCCAATATGTTGGAGTTGCAAATGGTCTTCCCATAGGAATACAAATATTCAGATGTCAAATTTGAAGGAGTTGGAATAATCCATTATTAAACTCTGCAGTGTCCACTCCCCTAAATATTAACTACCTATGGGGAGAGAGGAAAGAATACAGAGAAAGGCTAACTGAGTGTTAGGAAACTTTCCCTTAGCTGTCTTCCACTAACTAGTGTTCTAGATAAAAAGCATCTCAACTCATTTTCTAAGGTCAAATTAGAATTTAGGCAATAATAATCCATGGAATTTATGGTCTAGAGTTAGGAACAAGTGGGCGTGTGCACTCAGTTGTATCCGACTCTTGGCAACCCCATGAACTGTAGCCCATCAGGGTCCTCTGTTCATAGGATTCTCTAGGCAGGAATACTGGAGCACATTGCCATTTCCTTCTCCTGCAGGGGATCTTCCCAATCCAGAGATCAAATCTGCATCTCTTGTGTCTCCTGTATTGGCAAGTGGGTCCTTTACCAACTGAAACACCAGGGAAGCCACTTAGGAACAAGGCAAATATTCAAAATAAATAAAATTGTGACTTAGAATATGCAATAAAATAAGACAATAACCTAGAAATTAATGAAGGATAGATGCTTTACAAAGCAGTTTTGTCTTTTTATTTATTTATATTGCAGGATACTTGATTTACAGTGTTATTAATTCTTGCTGTGTAGCAAAGTGATTCAGTTACACACACATAAATATATATATATATATACATATATATATTCTTGTTTTAATATTCTTCTCCATTCTGGTTTATAATAAGTTTTTAATTGTAAGATAATTGCTTTGCAATGTTGTCTAGTTTCTGGAGTACAGCAGTGTGGATCAGCTCCAAGTGTACATATACTGCTCTCCTCTTGAGCCCCTTTCCTCCTCATCCCACCCCTGCAGGTCATCACAGAGCATCCAGCTGAGCTCATGTGTGATACAGCAGTTTCCCACTAGCGATCTATTTCTCACATGGCAGTGTTTTATAAAGCACTTTAATGTCCGATAATAAGTTGCACTATAAAGAGCAAAAGAGGCTATGAATCATGAGGACTTAACCATGTTAAGAGAACCTAAAAGAGGCCATAGCATCTAAAACATATAGCACAAGCTAAGTGGATCAAGAGTGGTGAGTTCAAATTCTGGTTATTATTAGTTTGAAAATTGAGTAAAGAAATAGAGAATTGCAGAAGTTTGAGGTTTACCTTGGAGATAATTATGAAGCTGTAGAAAGACAAGAGAAATAACATTGGACCAAGTCCAAAAAGTATCTGTAATTAGAGGTCAAATACAGATGCACAGAACACTGAAGAAAAATTCCTTCTAAAGGGAAGGAAGTGCCTTATGTGGTCTTAAGGAAACTAAGAAGTATGTGGTTAAGAAGAACACACAGTCACCTATGGAAAATACTACTAATGTGGGACTGAGAAAAATGAAGAGGGAAATATGTCCATTTAGGGACTTCCTGGAAGTCCAGCAGTTAAGATTCCATGCTCTCAATGCAGGAGACCTGAGTTCAATCCCAGGTCAGGTAACTAGATCTGGCATGCTGCCACAAGATCCAGTGCAGTCAAATTAATAAAAGGAAATATATATTTTTAAAAAGAAAACAAATTTGGCCACCAGAAACCTTTTTAAAGGCAAGTTTGATTGACTGATTAGAACATAACATCAATTAGAATTAGATGAACAGAGAAGGGGGATATGATAAAAAGCAGATAAAATTATTATGAAATTATTTTTCATGTTAATCCATGAAAGAAAATAGAAAAATGCATCATAGAAATAACTCTAAAAGCTGAGTGGGGTACAGATTGCTACTTCTATGCTTGCTGGTTTGTTTTAATTTGTTTGCTATTTAATATGGTGTTTACTACAGACGAGGCACTGTTTCAAGGGCTTTAAAACTTTTATTCATCAAATCTCTATATTTGTAGTCTGGATTTAGTCTTTACCCTTCTTCATGCTTTAGAATATATAAAAATGATTCCTGAGCTGTGTGATGTATCTTGCATTCCCAGAGACACAAGAATTAAGGAGTGTTTGAAAGAATTTCAGAAACTTATTGCAGGCATTGGTGCAACCACAGAACCAAGGCAGCAATAATTCATTTTCAGAACTCTTGAATTCTAAGAAAAACACACCATTATTTAAACTACTCTGAGTCTAGATTTTTTTCTTTTTTTTGGTAACTAAAAATTTTTTTTTTGGTAACTACAAAATTTTTGGTAACTATTAAGGTAGGTTATATGTTGACATTTTTTTTTTTTTAAGTGATGAGATATATACCCAACAAGCAGAAAGAAAGAGATATTTAGAACAGGTAGAGTTCCAGGAGGATCAAGTATCTGGATAATACAGGGTCACTAAAAAAAGGGTGAAGTAGATGATCATTGGTTCGTTCATTACAAAAAGAGGTAGGAGAAGGGAAAAGGAACGAAAACAGAGACGAAGATTTTTGATGACACACACACACATACACCATGTTTTCTTTGTGAAATATGATATAGCAATAGCATTAATGGATGATGCATGATGCATATAGACAGATTATGGTCGTTTTGAAAGAAGACATTCACTCAATAGTCTCAAGAGTTGTCTTGTGGAATGAGAAAGAACGAGAGTGATTAGATTGATTAAAGAGAAAGCCTATTGGTGCAACAGAGCTGGTACCAGTATTGGTTCACTCTCTGCTCCTGCCAAATCACCTGTGGTAATATTTCCCCCTCCCCCGCCTAAGCTTTGTTTAGTTTCTTTAAAGTGCTTTTTTTACCCCCTCCCCTTTTATATTTGTCTCTACTTTTCTGTATTCTCTTAACAATCCATGCACTATTTCTGAAACAGGCACCTTTATCCATAGCTTGTGATTACTGAATTATCCTCTTTCGTCTTGTTTCTGAGCTCCAAAGACACCTAGTTTACAGGTTCTTCAGTAGTTTACAGAATGTCCAATGCAATCTATCCAGAGTTTGACTCTTCTTCCTTCCTTTCTTCCTTTCCTTCCATTTTCCTCCCTCTCTTCCTTCTCTCCTAATTTCTGTCACTAGGTACTTTTGAAAGCTGGAAATTGTATCAATGTTTGTCACAAAAAAACCAAAAGTAAGATGACTCTTTGACAACTTCCTCATCAAATTAAGCCAAGCATCCCACAGTTTTATTATACAGTCCCCTGCTTTCCATACTTTCTATTAAGTCAACATTTCCCAACAATTCTTCCTCCTAAATCTCTGCCAAGTTCCATTCTTCCAAACACATTTAAGGGCACTGTTCATGCCTATTCCTCTGCAGGAGCCTCCTAAGGAACTTCGTGCCTCCAAGGCCATCATACCTGCCATTTGCCCCTGTGTTGTTCCAAGGATTTTTTCTTCCAGATATACAACTATGATCATATAATTCACTTGTTTCAAATCATCAGAGATTCTATACAAGACACAAGAGTTTAAGGTATATAAAGTAGAATGACTTTTTAAATTTATTTTTGACAATTATAATATTGATATTCTTTTCTTCCTGAAGGCTGTATAAGAATACAAATTATTATTACAATTTTGCTTTGGAAGCATAGATAGATCAAGTCTAAAATGATTGAGAGAGGGCTTGGTACAGCATAACTGAACTCAGAGAGATAATTTTATTTTCTAAATCTATTTCTATTTTCTATTTTATTTTAATTGTTAAAAGGCAGATAAAGTTGTTAGGGGTACTTAGAATTCAAGAGAATGCCATTAAAATATTTTTGAACATTGAAAAATATATTAAATTTTAACATAATGCAGAATTCAAGTAAGCTATAGAATTATTTATCTGCAAGAGTGAGTATAGAGATTTAAATCTATTCTAATGAGATGAACGCATTACACATGGAAGTAACTTGAAGGGAAAATAAATGTTTGAAATCAGTCTCAATGTAGTGGTGGAAGATTTAGCAATGGAGATGCCTTGTATCATCAAAATAACAAAAATTCTTCAGAATGCTCATTTGTATGTAGCATGAGTCAACTGAAGAAATACAACCTCTAGGACCTTATTGAAACCTTTGTGCACTTGAGATCTTAACCATCACATGGTCCTACATAGTTAAACTCTTAATTCCTACTCTTTGATTTGGAAAAACTGCTTTCCTAGAGGATACATGATTTTTTAGATTTGTTTAAAAAGGGAGATAAATATAAAGGTGAATAAAGATCAAACATATCACACTAGTCATTTTTTAACTTAGGAATAATGTATTATTGGACAAACTTGTTATGCTTGAAAGATTTTGACTTGTTAGAGAATCTGATAGATCAGACATATGATCTATCAGTCTAAAAACATAAAGTTGACTTCAGGTTTATGATTTTAATTTGAAAGCTATAAAATATATTTTTAATACAATATAGTGTTTGAATATTTTAGCAAACTACTTTTTACTATGCACGCCCAGTTGCTCAGTCGAGTCCAACTCTCTGTGACCCCATGGACTGTAGTCCACCAGGCTCCTCTGTCCGTGGGGTTTCCCAGGCAGGAATGCTGGGGTGGGTTGCTGTTTCCTCCTCCAGGTGGTCTTCCTGACCCGGGGGCCGAATCTACCTTTCCTACGTCTCCTTCATTGGCAGGCAGATCGTAACCACCGAACCACCTGGGAAGCCCCCTTTTTACTATATTTAAGGTTTAATTTACTAGATTTGCATATGTTGTTTAAATAATTTTGTTCAATCAGACAGCAATCATTTAAAAAAAATCAAGCCAAATAAATCAGTACATACAGTGTAAATGCGTAAAAGCAAACAATGAATTAATTTTAATTAGGGAACTAATGGGAGCTGGTGATGGACAGGGAGGCCTGTCATGCTGCGATTCATGGGGTCGCAAAGAGTCGGACATGACCTAGCGACTGAACTGAACTGAACTGACTGAATATAGGAAATGAACATATGTAAGCATTAAAGTAATTGACTTTATATGAAACTTACTTTACTTTTAACTTGAAATTAAAGGTTAAAGGAAAATCAGCTTCTTACATCTGTAATCTTCAGAAACTATGATTCTTTTAAACGTAAGAAATTCTTAAGCCTACAATTTTTACTCCTTGATGTTAGATATCTCACACTGATACCTAAATGGATAAAAAATTCTATGATTTTCAGAGTTAATGAAACTGTCACCTATATCTGACAAAGCTATAGTTTATTTTATGAATATTTTAAAAGTTAGCATATTTCAATATAGTCACAATATTTTTTGTCTGCTAATTCATGGGGAAAATCTATTCTTTTCTCAATTCTAACACTTCTAAAACTATATCTATATTTTGAGCATGGTGTCAAAATAAAATGTTAGAAAATACTCTGATGTGTGTTCTCCCACAACGTGATTAAAACAATAATTGAGACTTGGTTTTCTTGCCCCAGGGATTCTTTCTCTAAGCTTCCTTCCTGCATGAACGTCAATGAGTTGCTTTTCTTTGTGTGCAATGCTTTCAATGTGGCTATAATAAAATCTTACTCTTCTGGGCGTCATTAGATATTAAAAGAATTTTGAAAAAAAATTGTGTTACCTCTTATTCCCCACATTTGAAGCCAATTTTAGTAAACTTTGATTGTTCTGGTTTCCAGTCTTTGGGGGGGTAAAGGGGTGTCTCTTTTTTAATTTGTATTGGAGTACAGTTGCTTTACATTCGTTTCTGCATTACAGCAAAATAAATCCACTATGTGTATACTTATACCCCCTCTTTTTTGGACTTCTTTCTCATTTAGGTCACCACAGAGCACTGAGTAGAATTCCCTGAGTTACACAAGAGGTTCTCATTTGTTTTCTATTTTCTACATAGTACCAATAGTGTTTATACGTTAGTCCTAATTGCCCAATTCCTCCCTCTCCCCCTTTACCCCTTAGTATCGATACATTTTTTCACTTCATCCATTGCTCTATTTCTGCTTTGTAAATAAGAACATCTGCATCATTTTTCTAGAGTCTACATACATGTACTAATATATTTATTTTTCTCTTTCTGACTTACTTCACCCTGTATGACAGTCACTAGGTCTTTCCGTGTCTCCACAAAAGATCCACTTTCATTCCTTGCTATCACTGAGTAATGTTCCATTGTATACATGTACCACAGCTTCTTTATACACTTTTCTGCTGATGGACATTTAAGTTGCTCCCTAAATGTTGCTCCCTAAACATTCTGGTTATTGTAAATAGTGCTGTAATGAATACTGGAGTGTATGTGCCTTCTGAATTATGCTTTTCTCTGGGAATATGCCCAATAGTGGGATTGTTGGACCATATAGTATTTCTATTTTTAGCTTTTTGAGGACCTCCATATTGTTCTCCACAGTGGCTGTACCAGTTTATATTCCCACCAATGGTATAGGACAGTTCCCTTTTCTCCAAGTATGTGTCTCTGAAACTGTCTGTATATACCATACTATCTAAACTTGTATAAATCTGCCCCTAAAGAGAAGTTTTATTTAGCATATAGAAAGCTTGTTCACCTATATCATGAAAACCGTTGAACTAGAAAAAAAATTTGAAATATGTGTGAAAATTCTTGATCTGTTAAGCAGGCTTGCAAAAAACTATATAAACACTCATTTGTCTTAGTGGTTTCCTCTGTATTGCCTACTCTTGCAAAACATTTTGTTCTGTCCTAGTGGCTTCTTACTTTCTACCAGACTTTCCCTTTTCCTACACCATAAATGTAATTACTTGCAAAAGAGGTGCTTTTTCTTTGCAATAAAATCTCTTATCTTTAGAAAGAGCAGATCTTGAAGCCATGACATGGTGGAGGTATTTTACTGGGGAAATGCCTGCAGAAAGGAGGAGGGTAGAGAAGATGGTGGAGAAGCCAATGAGGGGAGTACTTTCTACAAAAGACAGTCATAGAATACAGGATTGATTTTGTTGACACCTCCCAAGCAATATACAAATTTTTTTTTTCCAGAATTTTCCTCGTAATATACAGGGAAACTGGGGAATTTATCCATATCCCTAAAGGTTGACCCGGCTTCCGGGGTGGCTCAGGAGTAAAGAACCCACCTGCCAGTGAAGAAGATGTACGTTTGATCCCTGGGTTGGGAAGACCCCAACAATGGCAACCCACTCCACTATTCTTGTCTGCAAAATTCCTTGGAAAAAGAAGCCAGGCAGGCTACAGTCTGTGGGGTCACAAAGAGTCTGACACAACTGAGCATGCACTTCCATCACAAAGGTTGACCCTGAATGTCTCAATTCTCATGCATTTCAGGGTCACATTTATATGTTATTGGAAAAGACTTTAAAAGGCCTTGAAGTAAAAAGTTGTAAGACTTATAGTCTAGGCATGAGATGGGATGCTGTCAACACAGGCTAATCTTGCATGAAATTGTCCATTACAGCAACAGCTGAACTCGGAAGAGTCCTGACATGATGGGACATATAACATTGATCTCATCCATGCCACGACCACCCTACCAGGTAATTATATTATTATGCATTTATTTGTAACAGAAATTATCTTAATCCTGAGAGGGAAAATAAAGAGCACTCTGTGGAAAGTGTAGTGAAGTTGCAAAGAGAGTTAGGCTGTTACTCACAGTATCATCTGACTTTGTGAAATACTGATAACTGTTCTACAAGTTCTGCCAACATCCTAACTCCAGGATATTTCTTTATGGGATAATCTATTTTTTAATGTACGTGTATACATTTAGTCTCCCAGAAAAAAAAAATGGGGGCTATTTTGATTCAATAAAAATTTATGATGATATTATGGGAAATCTATGCTTGATAAACATAGGGACTGAAAGGAGACAGTGACTTTTGAATTTATATTTGTTATAATCTGTAAAATTATCAATGAATGCTTTACCCTGGGTGAAGCAGATCCCATGGCATATATTACCTTCTGCTATATTTTAGGGAGTGCAAACCAAGACAGCGCAGACAAGGAAAGAAGAAGCAAGACAAAAATGGATAGAAAGTCGTGCAAGGAGCCATCACTTGGCATTCAGCACTACCGACTGCTCAATCTTGCATCATCTTCCAAGAAGCCATGTAAATGACTGTCCGCGTAGCCTGCTCAGAGGAGGGAGAAAGAAAAATATATTCACCAGTTCTTGTATTTATTTAGATTTTGCCCTGTGGGGCATGAATTCACCCAAAATTCATCATCGTGCATGGAGATCTGTCAGTCCTGTGGCTTCTCCTGCCTCAGGGTTCACAACAAGTCTTTAGTTTGGGAGGTAGATTGTGTGGGGGTGAGGATGAGGTGGATACCCTTCGTGTTATGATACCTGAATTTGCCCATAATTAACAAAATTTTGCCCAAGTAGGGAGCCATTCCAAACTGATAATAAACTCCAAGCTTTATTTCCTAGCATGGTGTTACTCTCTCCCTCCACTGTCCTGATTCCTCCTCTTCCTCTCCACCCCATCCCAGCTATTTTAAGAATAATGATCTTATTTACAAAGCAGAAATAGAGATATAGACCTAGAGAACAAACACCTGGATACCAAGGGGGGGATGGGATGATTTTGGAGATTGGGGTTGACAGACATGCACTATTGTTACTGAGCATCAAATAGACAACTAATGGAAACCTGGCCTAAAACTCAACGTCCGGAAAATGCAGATCATGGCATCCAGTCCCATCGCTTCATGGCAAATAGATGCGGAAACAATGGAAACAGTGAAAGACTTTATTTTCTGGGCTCCAAAATTACTGCAGATGGTGACTGCAGCCATGAATTTAAAAGATGCTTGCTTCTTGGAAGGAAAGTTATGACCAACCTAGACAGCATATTAAAAAGCAGAGACATTACATTGCCAACAAAGATCCATCTAGTCAAAGCTATGGTTTTTCCAGTGGTCACGTATGGATGTGAGAGTTGGACCATAAAGAAGGCTGAGTGCTGAAGAATTGATGCTTTTGAACTGTGGTGTTGGAGAAGACTCTTGAGAGTCCCTTAGACTGCAAGGAGATCAAACCAGTCCATCCTAAAGGAAATCAGCTCTGAATATTCATTGGAAGGACTGATGCTGAAGCTAAAGCTCCAATAATTTGGCCACCTCATGCGAAAGGTGGACTCAGTAGCAAAGACCTTGATGATGGGAAAGATTGAAGGCAGGAGAAGAAAGGGACAACAGAGGATGAGATGGTTGGATGGCATCACTGACTCAATGGACATGAGTTTGAGCAAGCTCTGGGAGATGATGAAGGATAGGGAAGCCTGGCGTGCTGCAGTCCTTGGGGTCACAAAGAGTTGGATACAATTGAGCAACAGCAACTGTATAGCACAGGAGCCTCTACTCAGTGATCCGTGATGACCTATAAAAGAAGGAAATTTTTAAAAAAGAAAGTATATGTGTATATCTATAGCTGATTCACTTTGCTGTGCAGTAGAAACTTAAACTTCACCATGACAAGACAGGGAAGCCTGGTCTGCTGCAGTCCATGGGGTCACAAAGAGTTGGACATGACTTGGTGACTGAACGGGAACAACAGAAGCCCATACAACACTGTAAAGATACTATGCATGCATGTCTGCTCAGCTGTGCCGGACTCTCTTTGCGACCCCATGGACTGTAGCCCACCAGGCTTCTCTGTCCATGGAGCCATTTCCTATTCCAGGGGATCTTCCTAACCCAGGGGTCAAGCCTGTGTCTCCTGCATTGGCAAGGAAATCCTTATCAACTGCACCACCTAGGAAAACAAAAAGCAACTCTACTCCAATAACAATTTTAAAAAATAAATGATAGAATCTAGGTGTTTTGGTTACAAGGGGTTCTGAAAGTCATACGTCTATCTGCTCAAATAATACCTTATTTAGATCTCCATTGATCACCCCATTTAAAATTGCAACCTCAGATCTATTTATCAATCCCTATGCCCTTTCTTTCCCTTTTTTTTTTCTGCACAGTTGATTATCTTTTAATATTCTAAGTATTTACCTAATCATTTTTGAGTGTTGTCTATCACTCTGGAATGTAAGATCTGTAAAGAAGAATTCTTGTTTTTCTTCTCTAAAGTAGACTTGTATCTAGAGAGGTGCCTGGCACATTGTCATCATTCATTTCTAAAATACTAGGAATGCTTGAATGAATATTTCATATTAACTATTTAATCATTTTCTGTTCTGAAACAGACTGGGTAAAATATCTAGATACATTTTGAATGAGTGTATTGGAGTTATTATTCATACTAACTGTCTTTATTTTTAAAAATGCAGCTTTTGCCTTCCATCTTATATTTATCTCTTCTTTGGTTCTTTAACTGCAATTCTACTGAAATGGACATTTTTCACTGGTATATTTTTTTAACTTTGAGTAGATAAATGCTTTTACTTCCTGAAACCTTGAGTTTGTCAAACTCATCTTCATTTTGTGTTATACAGTGGATGGCATGCCAACTGACCATAGAATTGTTGAGTTATATTCATTTCTTTTTCATACATTATAGATTTCTCTGCTGTCATCTGTCACCTAAAATTGCTGAGAAATCGAAGATCATCTGATTTTCTCTCTAAAATGACCTCCTGCTTCTTTTCCCTGGATGCTTGCAGATTTTCTTCTTTAAACTTGAAGATTAGTGAGTTTTCAAAAAATGTCTCAGTCTCTTTTTATCTTTGTTAATGCTTTTTTTTTTTTTTCTTGAGTCACTGGCATACAGTGAGTGTTTTAACTGCCTATTTGGTTTTTCTTTTATTATAGTAGCTATTTTTCTGTTTATTCTGGATATTTCTTATATCATTTTCTTGGTCTATACATACATTTTCAAATACATCTATTATGTGCTCTTTATATCTTCAGAGCATCTATCCAGAAAACTAATCTTCCTGAAAGTCATTTTTATCTATTTACTCTTTTTCCCTACTCTGTGCTAGTCTGACCTCTGTGCTCTGGTTGCTGCTTTGTCTAAAGAATCCATTTTGCAGGATTTCATTTTCCTCTGTAACTAGCATTAAATTCCTCAATCTTATGGTCACCTCCCTACTTCATTTTCTTTAACAGGTATTTCTTCAACATATTCCAAATGTCATTTTATGTTATGCTTATATTTTGTTGAATATCTGTAATGTTTCAAAACTTTGTGCTGTAAAATGCACTCTCCTCTTTGGACTTCCCTGGTGGTTCAGACGGTAAAGCGTCTGCCTACAATGTGGGAGACATGGGTTTGACCCCTGGGTCGGGAAGATCCCCTGGAGAAGGAAATGGCAACCCACTCCAGTACCCTTGCCTGGAAGATCCCATAAGCAGAGGAGCTTAGTAGGCTACAGTCCATGGGGTCACGAAGAGTCGACACACGAATGAGCGACTTCACTTTCACTTTCTTTATAGAGCAAATTTTTAAAGCCTCTTACAGTAACATTTCCCATGATAATAAAGTATTTTTCATCTATCTGTTCCCATAATTACATGATTATTTATATTCATCAGTCACTTCTATCTGTAAGCCCCCCAGCTTCTTTCTTTCTCCCACTCACTATTACATAATCATTGGCTAAATTTTTTAAGTTATTGAAAGGTACATATTTTAGTTTCAGGGTTTCTGTTGACTGATGGCCATGAAGCTTTGTTTGGGAAAATTCCAAGGGAAACAATAAATAACACCACTCTTCCTTACCCGTTGTCTAAAGAAATTATAAAATAATATAAATGGAAGAAGAGGGATAACCTTTATTTTTTATTTGAAGCACATGACTCAGTGTGGGAAACGAATGGGTATGCTATCTGAACCTCAAAATTATGCAGAACTCCATGCACATTCTTAGAAATGCCTGACTTCTTCTCATCATAAGACTGGAATTGCGATAATACCTGAGCTTCTTGCCCCTCCAAGTGTGGTGTTTTCTCCTAAAAGGAAGAAGGACAAAACAGCAACATCTAGTTTTTCTTTCCTTTTTGGTTTCCCAATCGGATAAGAAAATTTATTAGGCTTGAACTAGGCTAGAGTGAATAAAAGAGCCAGAAGGGAGATGCATGTTTATATCAATTTTCTGCACACAGAAACAACCACATGGATTTGGGAATGCCTCCCGGCCCCCCACAGTAGTAGCGGGCAGGTCAATCTAGGAACTTCTTTCACACAGTTCCACTCTTAGGTCATTGAACAGTCTGAGAAGCCTGGTGGGCTACAGTCCATCGTCGCAAAGAATGTGACATGAATGAGTGACTGAGCACACATAGCACATAGCCAATGTAGTTATTGGTGTATATAAAGATATCAAAATAATTGGGGAAAGAGATAAAGAAAAAGGAGGAAGGCAGGAAGGGAGGGGGAGAAGGAACATGCTCAACATTACTAATCAATAGGGAAACATATGTCAAAAGAACAATGAAATATCACTTCACACTTGTCTGTAATCAAAAAGACAAGAGAAAACAAGTGCTGGTTGGAATGTAGAGAAAAGAGAACACATGTACATGATTGATGGAGATGTAAATATGTGCAGTCACTATTGGAAACAGCATGAAGTTTCCTCGGGAAATTAAAAATAGAACAATTATATAATCCTGCAATCCCACTTCTGTGTATTTTTCCAAAGGAAATGAAATTGCTATGTCAGAAAGATAGTTATATCCCTCCGTTCACAGCAGTATTCTTCATAATAGCCAAGATACAAAAACAAACTGTCTCCCAATGGATGAATGAATAAAGAAAATGTGGTTTATGTATACAGTGGAGTATTATTTGGCCTTAAAAAAGAAGAAATCTTGTCATTTGTGACAATGCAGATGAAATTGGAGGGCATTACGCTAAGTGAAATGTCAGACTGAGAAAAACAATACTTATATGTGTTATCACTTATATGTGAAACTTAAAAAAAAGTTTTTAACTCAGAAAAACAGAGAGTAGAATGGAGATTGCCATTGGCTGGGGGGTGTGGCAGGGGGAAATGAGAGAGGTTGGTAACAAAGTACAAAATTTCAGTAATAATAAAGTCTGTGGTCTAATATATTAATAGATCATAGTGACTATAGTTAAAAATAATGCATTAAATACTTAAATGTGCTGGAAAGTAGAACCGAAATATTCTCATTCCCCTCAAAAAATGTAAATAGGTGAGATGATAGATATTTAAATTACTTAGTGGGGAAACTCCACATCATGTACTTCAACTATCTTACAGTTTTGTCCGTTATACCTCAATAAAACTGAAGAAGATCCAGATAATTTTTGTAAATGCTCCTCTTTCAAGATAGTAGAGCATAACACCCTACTTCTTAATGGGGGCTGCCCATAATGACTTTCTTCTAAAGAGTCCAGCAAGAAAAGAGGAAAAGATAATAACTTTATTATTTATTTATTTTTCTCCAGGACCACTTCCATATCCATCCATTCCTCCTGTAAATTTTCTTTCTGGTCCTGGCCCAAAATTTCTAGCACCACCAAAATAATCTCCAAAACCAAAGTGGTCTCTTCTTCCTCTTTAAGAATGTTGGACTTCCTGCATTTCCTTTTTCAACAAAGCCTTTTGACGTCTACACAATGACCATTGATGGTATGGTGTTTCTGCAACACAATCTTATCCACAGGATCATGGTCATCAAGACTAATAAATCCAAAGCCTCTTTTTTTTTTTTGCTTTTCCAGACTCCCTGTCAGTAATTTTCTCAATGGCATCATTTTTCTATATTTTCCATATTTCTCAAAGTAATCTTTAAGATTATGCTCCGTTTTGTCTTCTGTAATCCCTACCAGCGAAGAGCTTCTTTATAATTGTCAGGAAGCATTTAACAAGAGGCTTCCTGTGTGCTGTTTTGGATCTGTCAGGAACCCTCTGGCCCTTATTAATTCCTGAATATTCAGGAATTAAGAGGAGAGGCACGCCTTTCCTGGGGCTGAGGAATCCAGGCATTTCTCATTAGGGTGATAAGTACCCTCTTCCTTTTTATGAACCATATGGTAAAAAGTGATTGTTTGCAACTCTTTCTTTGATAGGGATCGTCTTATGTTTTGTAAGTCTGGAATTTTAATCTTTATCTTTGCTGAGAATAACTACTTTTGTAAGACAGTATATATGCACACACCATGTTGATTAAAGCACCTTTGCTCCATCAGAGCTTGGGTCCCCGTGTCTTTCTTCTCTCTCTATCTCTCTATTTCTGGCTGATTCCCTGGAGCGCGGAAGCCGGCTGTGTAACTCAGGGAATGTTAGCCTCTTTCCTTCTTTCACTCTCTCATCATCGGCTCTGGACCACCAGGTTCTGGTCCATTAAAGGGCCAAGAATAATGACAAGGGACCCCTGCTTTTCAGAGTCCTCTCTTGCAACAGCATGTCTGGGGTCAACCACTCTCCCGTCAATGGAATGAGGTCTGGCAGCCATGGCAGCAGCCTCCCTAACCATGTAGGAGAACTTCACAAAACCAAACCCTCTTGAATTTTGACTTGCAAAGTCCCTTATGACCACACAGTATGTAAGTTCTGCCCATCACTGGTGGCAGTTCTTCAGACTTTCTTCTATGGTTTCAGAGCTGAAGCCATCAATAAAGTTTATGAATTTGTTTGTTTCCTGTCTTTTCTCTCTTCAATGGAACAGATTTCAGTTTTCTCCATCACAGATTAACTTGCTTCAGCCAAAATTCTGGCAGCTGAAGTTAAGAGAGACCTCAGGAAATGAACAGAGACGCAACAGGTCCGGTCCTGCAGTGAGAAACTCTGCTGTTCCAGGAAGACCACCTGTGGGAACCTCCCCAGGCCCAGTCACGCTGCCCCTGCCTCTGCAGGCCTTGAATCAGGCTTGAACACCTTTCAATTTTCCAGAAGGGGCCATCTTGCAAGACTGGTCAATACAGTATCCTCTATCTGCCAAGAGGTGTCCTCGACCACTCCTGAGATGCAGACAGTCTGTGAATTACTGGAAACTGCCAACAATAAGTTTATAGTAGAGAATATTGGCAAACACTTCCTCAGCCAGATGGTTAAGGTCAGCGTCAGCAGTCATAAACGATGTTGATAATATGTACCCTTGATATGGTTTCATGATGATTGCCCTTTACCTCCTTGCTTCCCCTCTCCCAAAACACATAAACAAGATGTAATTATGACAAAAAGTTATCAGACATAACCCAATTGAAAGGCGTTCTACAAAATTTTTAACCCATACCAATCAAAACAAGAAATGCTTAAGGGATTGTCAAAACCAAGAGGAGACTCAAGAAATGTGATGACTTAATTGTGATGAGGTATTCTGATGGGTGCCTGGAAACAGAAAATAGGCATTAAGGAACAACTGGGGAAATCTGAATAAAATAAGAAGTCTAATTAATAATAATGTACCAGTAATGGCAAATTAATTGCAATAAATGTGCTATACACACAGAAGAGTGTGTTACTTGATCTGAATATTTGACAACTCTTGGCATTATATTTGCAATTCTTTTTTAAACCTTAAACTCCTGTAAGATAAAGCTTACTTTTAGAAAATTAGCAGAGAAATATCTTCCGATTTCTCAATAAGACACTTTTGAACTTCCCGATTTAGCTTGAGGTCAAATTAACATTTGCATAGGAGAACATATTACAATTGAGAGAGTTTACCATGCAAGATGTTTTTTGAAGGTACAATTCCAAAAAAATTTATTGCAACAAAACCAAAAAGAATTGTCAGAATGTGATAAAATGAGAACAACTGTTTTATGTAAAATATATAATTTTATAGCATGAATTATTTTAAAAGATTAATAAACATATTTGTGCACAACATAGAAAGAGTAAGATGAGACATACAGTAATAAAGCTTGACACTCTACCGAATCCACTCAAATTAATCACACAAACAACTTCTCTGTTTTCTGTGATGCACTCCACTCTCACAAATGAGAATCATCTCCCAGGTGCAATCAATAATTCTTACCGCTGCTTTGTTTCATTTTTCTTTCTTTTTATTTTGGCTCTAACTTTCTTTATATCTTAAAAATACTTTGGAACTCAGCTGTACATACATCTTCTTTCTTGATTCACCACCATATATATATATAATCTACCTCTTTAGATAACCTTTAGTTTCAAAAACCTAATTTTTGTTGTTTTCCTCATGTTATTTTTATTCAATCTTATTTAATAAAAAGATTTACATTGAGATTTAAACAAGATTTAATATATTTAAGATTTATTTATATTAAATCTTATGGTAGTGGCATAAAGTTTTAGTTGCTACGCATCTGCCAGGATTAGCTATTTGACAGGTGTTTTCATTTTCTCCTTAGCTTGGTCTTTTCTCAAAGTGTTTACTCCAAAGTTTTGCATACAGGTTTCATAAATGAGTGTCATTTAACTGAGTGAAGGGCTTCCCTGGTGACTCAGATGATGAAGAATCTGCCTGCAATTCAGGAGACCTGGATTCAATCCCTGGGTTGGGATGATCCCCTGGAGAAGTGCACAGCAACCCACTCCAGTTTTCTGGCTTGGAGAATTCTGTGTACAGAGGAGCCTAGCAGGCTACAGTCCATGGGGTGGCAAAAAGTCAGACACGACTGAACGACTTTCACTTTTGCACTTAACTAAATGAAAGGATAAATACACATGGTAAAATATTTCATGAAAGAATAAAAGTATTTAAAGTAAAGTTAACACTTTATCTCTAAATAAAGATTACCTTGAAGTATGGTCTATTATCACAAAGGTGATTGGGAATTATCAAGTGTTAAAACTATGTCAATATATTCAATACATACAGCAAACTGAAGCTATATTTTATTAGGGAAGCCCAAGACAGAGTCAAAATCACTTCCATGTTTCTATATCAAGATGGTCCACTTTATGCATTGTTTCCACTTTCTCCCCTCTCATTAGCCCTCTGTACACATTAGTTTGTTCTGTTCTCTGTAATCCACTGAACATACTCTTTCAAAGTAGACCATGACCTCTGTCTTGCCAAATCCAGTGGTCACTTTCTGTTACCTGAATACCCAGAAGCTAATCACTCTTAGTCTAATTCTCCTTCTTGAAATTCCTTTTTTCTTAAGCTTCTAAGGAAAGAACGTTTACCTCTAAAGAAAGAAAGGATTACTTTCATAGGCCTGGATTACTTTTTCTTTCATTGGATGTCCTTTCTTAGTCTTCTAGTGGTTCTTCTATCTTTTTTTTGCCCCATGGCTCTAGATGTCAGAAGTTTCCAGGGCGTATGCCCAATCTTTCTTTTCTGTATCTCTGTCCTCATCTAGTGCTAAGACTTTGGGGCATATATTCCTTAAAGAACCCAGCTCTCAGTCTCCAGCTCTGACTCTCTTCTGAAGCCCAAGCACATGAGTCAGAATCCCTTTTTAACTTCCCTGGTGGCTCAGACAGTAAAGTATCTGCCTGCAATCAGAAGACCCAGGTTTGACCCCTGGGTCAGGAAGATCACCTCAAGAAGGGAATGGCTACCCACTCCAGTATCATTGCCTGGGAAATCCTTTGGATAGAGGAAAGTGGTGGGTTATAGGTCACAAAGAGGCAAAAACAACTGAGTGACTAACCCACACCTACATATCCAGTTGGCATCCCCCCTGAACACCTCAAAATAAAACAACTGGCTGAACTTCCTTAGCCTCACAGGAAATAGTTTCTCTCTCAGTCATACAGAAACAGATGGATGGAATTAAATATGTTTTGGAAGTTGAGCTGATTGGATGATCCAATAGATGTGATATTATGGAGTTGCCATATTTGTTATCATGTCAGCCTCCAAAATTATTCCTCTTTCCATAAGTGCATTTCTATAATGGTTGAACTATAATGTAGATGATAGAATTGCCTTGTTCAAGAACAGATCTCATTGGGTGATTTCTTTTTTGCTACTGTATAGGTATTTGGTCTTTTTTTTTTTTTTTTACTTTAATTGAAGCTGAGTGATCAGTATACTTTGTTTCACTGTTCTCCTTGAAAATTGAAAAATCTAAAAATCTATCATCAATAGTTTCTTCAGAATAGCATTGAAACATACATTACCAAATGTAAAACAGATAGCCAGTGGGAGTTAGATGTATGATTCAGGGCACCTAAAGCCAGTGCTCTGTGACAACTTGGAGGGATAGGGTAGAGAGGAGGGGGGGTTCAGTAGGGAAGTAACACATGAATGCCTATGGCTGATTCATATTGATGTATAACAAAAACCATCACCATTTTGTAAAGTAAATATCCTCCAGTTAAAATGAATAAATAATTTTTTTTAAGTTTCTCTTCATGCTGAAGCTTATCATTTTCAGTCATAGATCTATGAGTTGCTCACTATGAATTTTAGACCACTTTGGGAAAACTCATGCAAGTATGTGAAAGAAGGAATAAAAAGGAATCATCATTAATTCCACATAATTTATTCAGCAGTAACTGAGTAACTTCTGCATGTTTAGTATCAAACTGAGCCACATATGCAGAAGCATAAATGATATTATTAAAAAATTCTTTAGGAGAGTTTGCTCCCATGAAAATTTCCTTTACTCATTTCACTGCATTTTGGAGACTGTACAATTAATTAAACATGAAATAGGAACACTTTCATCCAGATTTGAAAAGCCAGTTTGCAACAAATACAGCCTGTTTGTCAAAGCCTCTTAATCAGGCTTATTCTCTGATAAAGGTATTTTCTGTTCATTCAAGAGTCATAATACTATTAAACCTGGGGATTTAAAGGTCACCATCAATCAAAATGCTAGTCTTTCTGTTGTATCCTGGGACACATTATCTAACATAATTTCTTTTCCATTGATGTATAAAGAAAAAAATAGAATGTTTCAATAAAAATTTTATATAACAACAAATGTTTATTGCCTTATGAATATTTGATTGGTAAGTTTTGAGTTGTAGTCTTTTAGTGGTTAATATTACCTATGATGTAACAAAAAAATTACTCAGGTATACCAAATGTGTGTAACAAAAATAACTCATTGTGTTTTGCATCAAGGTGTTGAACTAAATGTCTAAATACTAGTAGCAGGAACATGTCTTTGAATTTCATTGGAATTAGCACAAAGAGGAGAGGACAAAAGAAAATATAACTCTATCTAGGGAAAGTAAAAATGAAAGTCTCTCTGTCATGTCTGTCTCTTTGCAACCACATATACTATACAGTCCACAGAATTTGCCAGGCCAGGACACTGGAGTGGGTAGCCCTTCCCTTCTCCAGGTGATCTTCCAAACCCAGGAAAAATGATGGACAAATAAGTATCAAATAACATGAAATTAAATATTTATCTTTTAAGCCATTTTAGCATATCTTAACAAATAATGTTGATATAATGTTTAATTCAACATTTTCCCGCTTTACCTTATAAAAACTAATTATATAAGGTTTTAGGAATGTGAAGCACCTAATAACTGTGAATGACCCAAGTATGTGACAGGACCTGTTAATATGATCAGTTGCTGTTCGGCCGCTAGGTCATGTCTGACTCTTTTGTGATTCCCATGGACTGTAGCTTGCCAGGTCCTTCCGTCCATGGGACTTCTCAGGCAAGAATAGTGGAGTCGGTTGCCATTTCTGTCCCCAGGGTATCTTCCCTATTCAGGGATCAAACCTGCATCTCCTGCATTGGCAAGCAGATTCTTTACTGATGAGCCGTAAGGGAAATCCAAAATGGTCAATACAAGCTTTTAAAAGATACTAAAGTAATTGATATTATGGCAAATAAGTTACTATACTAACACATATACTTCTTTATAATAAAGTGTTGTCAAAATTAATTATATAAATATATGCTTTAATAAACCCATTTATAAACTTTCATGTTAACTACATTTGAAAATATAAGACCTTGTTGAGCCTTAGAATTATATCTTGAGTACAGACTTTTTATGTCCTCTCTGGGAATGATAATCAAGAATAGAGCCATAATCCACAAAATAGATAAATCTTTATTTTTAAAAATTAATCTCTGATATAGTCATGATTTTTATTGTATACCCTTAATATCAAATGACATTGTGCTATTTTAGGATAAAAATAATAATTTAAAGATTTAGAAAAGGACGTAACAAAGAACTGAGGATTATTTTCTTTCCCAAAGTCATAACCAAGAGAGCCTTAATGTTTCCTTTGACATCACTAAAGTTGGACAAATTTCTTCCTGACTGTTGGCTCCTGACTTTCCTTTTTTTAGAGTATTTACTTTAGAGTATTTAGAAAACTCATAATTGCAAATTCTTTCTCTGTCGTTTGCTTGCTCAGTCACTCAGTCTTGTCCAACTCTTTGTGACTCTATGTACTGTGGCCCACCAGGCTCCTCTGTCTACGGGATTTTCCAGGCAAGAATATTGGAGTTGGTTGCCATTTCTTTGTCCAGGGGATCTTCCTGACCCAGGGATTGAACCCACATCTCCTGCATTGTCAGGTGGATTCTTTCCAGCTGAGTCACCTCTGTGCCCTTTAAGAGACTTATATCTTGTAAAAAGCTTCTTGACAGTTTTATAAGCTAGTTATCTTTTTCTCAAAGACCTGGTTCCCATCTTTTTGAAATGTAACCATCCAGGAAGTGAACATTCCCATTTTCCAGTCTGTGAGAGGGTCACAACTTCACTTTAATGGTCAACACAGGTGACATAATAATAGCAGAGAAAACCATTTACAAGCTCCGTAGTGACTTGACTCCTGGATATATTAACTGTTCATCCATTCCTCCAAAATCCTCCAGTACATTTCCAGTAGCTCACTCCAGTGCTTAGAAACCCTTCTGCCTTTAGTTTCAACAGAGATAAGTTTAGTCTTTCTCTCCTATTGCAATGATCTTGAATAAAGTCTTCCTTATCTGTTTAACTTTATCCAGTATACTTTTTTACATTGACAGTCATTGGGCATCAGAAATCATTTGTTTAAGAAAAGTGGCATTCCTTGCAATACTGAAACTGTAATTATCTGGATGAACTTTTCTTTAGGTCTACTACATAATCGCAGTAGCTGTATTTGTTATTAATCTTGTTGGCTCCACAACACAGTGCCAGACACAAGATGTTGGTGAGAATTGCTGGCCACCACTAGTTGGCATGTCCAGGTGCCCCCTTTTCTACAAATCCTATTACATTATCTTCCCAGTTACAGAAGCAGTCAAATTTCCCTTTCTACAGTGATGATTCACAATTAAATACCCTATTCATAGAACGAGATTTTAGTGTTCTAAGTTATTTAACGTATAACTGCACTGATAATTTAGAAAGGGCATTTTATGGCATAGTAATAGAAATGTTTAATTACTATGAGATCAAGAAAATAAGAGCTTAATAAGATTATGAGTTTATGGCAAGGGGCATCATAGTACTCTTACCACTTAAGAAAATGAATATTTTTTTTTCCATTTTTTATGTCTAGCTTAAAACTGTTGTCTAAGGATTTCTTACCAGTCCAACTAAGATTAAGCATGAACCCTTGGAAAAGTCAATAGGACCCAGAAGGATAAAGAATTATTACTGGTTCATCTTATGTCAAGTGTTGATTCTTGGACCAACTGTATGTGAAGAAGACATGGTATGATAAACATCTCAACTCAGAAATCCCTTGCTGGAGTAGGTGATAGAGATTTAACAGGGAGGATGGGAAACAGTTTTCAGAAGAAAAAAGATCTACTTCTAGTACACATGATTTCTTAGCAAGGGAAAAAAAGATATTTTATCCAAAAAAAGGCCATTAAAATTTTGGCTACATCACTGATTCTAAAGTGGGAGCAATTTACTAAAGTCTATAGCATTTTGTTTGTCCCAATTGGTAAGTGAGAAAGTGTTGGTTGTGGCATTTAGTAGGCAGAGGCAGGTAGAATCTTAAACATCATATCATGCATAAAACAGCTATTCACTTCATGGCAAATATATGGGGAAACAGTGGAAACAATGGCTGACTTTATTCTTTTGGGCTCCAAAATCACTGCAGATGGTGATTGCAGCCATGAAATTAAACGATGCTTACTCCTTGGAAGGAAAGCTATGACCAACCTAGACAGCATATTGGAAAGCAGACATGACTTTGTCAACAAAGGTCCGTCTAGTCAAGGCTATGGTTTTTCCAGTGGTCATGTATGGATGTGAGAGTTGGACTATAAAGAAAACTGAGTGCTGAAAAATTGATGCTTTTGAACTGTGGTGTTAGAGAAGACTCTTAAGAGTCCCTTGGACTGCAAGGAGATCCAACCAGTCCATCCTAGAGGATTTCAGTCCAGGGTGTTCATTGGAAGGACTGATGCTGAAGCTGAAACTCCAGTACTTCGGCCACCTCATGCGAAGAGTTGACTCATTGGAAAAGACCCTGATGCTGGGAGGGATTGGGGGCAGGAGGAGAAGGGGACGACAGAGGATGAGATGGTTGGATGGCATCATTGACTCGATGGACATGGGTTTGATTGGACTCCGGGAGTTGGTGATGGACAGGGAGGCCTGGCATACTACGGTTCATGGGGTCTCAAAGCGTCGGACACCACTGAGCGACTGAACTAAACTGAACTGAATGCTCCCATCAGGGGAGCTGATGCTCCACACCAAATATTTTTAATCACAGCTGACAGGACTGAGAGACTAAACTGATACCTGACCACCCCTTTCTAAATGAGGAATTATCCATCCCAAAATGTTAATAGTGCTAAACTTGAAAACCTCTGTTCTAGACTTATATGCTCAAAGCTAAAGTTCCTAGTGTCTTCAACGTTTGCTTCTGTGATTTCAATAATATTAAAATGTAATTTCAACAGCAATATTAGTAGTAGTAGCTGTTGTTCAATCACTAAGTCGTGTCAGACTCTTTGCAACCTATAGACTGTAGCCCACCAGGCTCCTCTCTCCATGGGATTTTCCAGGCAAGAATACTGAAGTGGGTTGCCATTTCCTTCTCAGCAGATCTTCCCTACCTAGGGATCAAACCTGAGTCTTCTGCATTGAAGGTGTATTCTTTAATGTAGTAGTATATTTTATATCATAACATGATTTCACATTCTTAATCACACTGATTATTCATTTCCTGTGTGCTTTATCACTCAGTCGTGTCTGACTCTTTACAAACTTATGGGTTGTAGCCAGCCAGGCTCCTCTGTCCATGAGGATTCTCCAAGCGAGGATACTGGAGTGGGCTGCCATAACCTCCTCCAGGGATATTTCCAACCTAGGGATGGAACTCAGGTCTCCCATATTGCAGGTGGATTCTTTACTGTCTGAGCCACTAGGGAAACACTTACTCACTTCCTAGAACTTGTTAATTCTTCAACACTGATTATTCAGAAGCTACTAGTTAACCAGAGAATTCTTAGAAGTAATAATAAAATAAACAAAAAATACACCAAACATATTTTCTCCTTTGCATGTCAATAAAACATCCCAGAAACTATAAAGCTGAAATGGTATTTTTAAAGCTACATCATGTTTTACCATGTGAAAATATAACCCTCTGTTCATTTTTGGGTTTCCTCATTCCTAAAATCATTTGCTTGATATGCAGTAACCTTGGTTTAAAATCTTCAAGAACTGTTTCAGCCTTGCCTTTCTCATTTTTCTGGTACCAATTCAGCCATCAAAACTAGGAATTCATCTTCAGTATATATTTTGCATTGTATACAATAGCAGCAGCATCTGTTGTACTAACACTAGAAATAGCAACCAAGCTAAAGGCAAAATCCTGTCATCTCTCACATGTCAGAAACTGTGCCAAGTGTTTTACAAATAATATTAATTCCCCAAACACCTTGAAGGTAGATAGTGCCGTAGCTATTTAGCAAATGAATAAATCATTAATGTACAAGTTTAAATAACAAGCCCACACTTGCTAGGATTTAAGTGAAGAGCCAGAATTTGGCATCACTCCTGTAAGCCTACAGAGCTGCCCTATTTCTCACTTACCTATTGCCACTTCTGTCCCTTTATTCTGATTCCAAGGCCAATCTTTTTATCCAAATCTGTTCATGGCAGTGTCTGGTGTCACAATTTTGTTGCAGGGTCTGGCCTTATATCTTCCTAATCTTTTGCACTTTGCGTGTATGTGTGTGTTAGTTGCTTAGTTGTGTCCTACTCTTTGCAACCCCATAAACTGTAGCCCACCAGGCCCCTCAGTCCATGGGATTCTCCAGGCAAGAACACTGGAGTAGGTTGCCATTTCCTTCTCCAAAAGGAACTATAGAAAGAAAGTGAAGTCGCTCAGTCGTGTCCGACTCTTTGTGACCCCATGGACTGCAGCCTACCAGGCTCCCCCATCCATGGAATTTCCCAACAAGAATATTAGAGTGGATTGCCATTTCCTTTTCCAGGGGATCTTCCTGAGCCAAGGACTGAACCCGAGTCTCCTGAATTGGCAAGTGTATTCTTTATCATCGAGATATCTGGGAAGCCCACTTCTAACTATATAACCTAGGACTGTTATTTAAAGTTCCCATTTCTCAGTCTCCTCAGTTCTAAACTGATATAAGAATAATATCTTTCTTCTAAGACATTTTTGTGTAATATTTTCCTTTTTTATTTCAAGGTACAAATTACATAAAATTTGTATTTGTTTCAGGTGTAAAACATTGCAATATGTTCAACACAGAAAGTCTAGTTAACATTTATCACCATGCATAGTTGCAAAACTTTTTTTTTTTCTTGTGATGAGAAACATTAAGAGTATTTGCCAGGAGAAATAGAGATGCAGATATTCAAGAGATTTTATGACCCCAATTCTGGCATCTCCTCATATCTAGAAAAGCACTAAAAACACTAATGTTGACCTCTGTTCTACATAACTAGCAGTAACCTTCACAAGACCAGCAGAAAACTTCTGCAAGAATGTGTACCTGACTGAATGTACTCCCGCTTCACCAAAATCAGATGTATACTGACCCTTTCGCCTACCTCTTTGGAGCAGTTTGAAATAGTTTCTCAGACCTCTCTGAGATGCTGTCTCCCAGGCTGCAGTTCTCATTTTGCCCCCAAATAAAACAACTCACAACTCTCATATTGTGATTTTTTTTCCCCTTTCTGTTGACGTGGGAATTGTAGAGAGGATAGTCAGAAAGTCTCTTTAGTAGACCAGTTCAGAGTTGATCATCCCTTAATTCACAGAAGTATTGGAGGAGTTGGTGGGAAGGGGGAGATTGAAAATTCTTTAGGAGATGAAATCAGGAGGGCCCAATAAGGAACCTGGACCAAGTGATAGAGGAGAGGTAAAAAATACTGGCTGAGATCCAGGTCTGAGCAGAAGTGTAGGGCCATTACCCATGAGGGGAGGCTGGAGAAGTACAGCCAGGGTGGGAAAAGGGGAGATACTGAATTTTGAACGCATTATTTTTAAAGTGCTTCCAAGTCATCTCTTTGTCTATCATTCTCCCTCCCTCTCTCTCTTCTATCTCTCTCTCTCTATCTATCTCTGTCTTTGTATCTAATTCAGTCACATTCTTACTTGGATGTGTAGATCTGGAAGTGATCAGAATAGACATGCTGATTAGGGCCAGAGCAGATAATCTTTTTCAATCAGAAAGCCCAATAAAAAAGAACCAGGTGCACTGGGAAGACCCAGAGGAATCGAGTGGAGAGGGAGGTGGGAGGGGGGATCGGGATGGGGAATAAGTGTAAATCTATGGCTGATTCATATCAATGTATGACAAAACCCACTGAAATGTTGTGAAGTAATTAGCCTCCAACTAATAAAAAAATTAAAAAAAAAAAAAAGTTTAAATAAAAAAAAAAACAAAAAAAACAAAACAAACAAACAAACAAAAAAAAAAAAGAACCAGGTAAACAAATGTTGCATGTTTACTGCCAAGTTTGGTGAGTTGGACATAATTTCATGTTAAAACTTTTAGTGAGAAAAGCAAACGGCAAATGAGTTTATGAATTCATATGGCATTCTGGTAAAAACAAACTATTATACAATTCAATATGTATTGAGTATTAGAAAACCTTCAATAGTGTTGCTTCTTCCACATTGATTGAATACTTAATATGACTGAAAATCAATCTGTGTAACTCTTAGAATCAAAAATAATAATGTGTGAAATAAATACATTATATACAATTTTTATTAGTGTGATGGTTATTGCAGCTAACAAAACCAATATTTTAAGCACTTTTAATTATCAACTCATTTTTCACAGCAATTTGATAAAATACACTGTTATTAATCCCATCTTGCACATGAGAAAACTGTGGCACATAGAGATCTGATAAATCTCCTCACATTGCTAGTATGTGGCAAAGCTTATATTTGAGCTCAATTGTCTGGCTGCATAACCTGTCTTCTCTAGCCTAACATTAGTATGGCATTAGTGAGTGCATATTCGAGGAAATAAGGGGTGAATAATGGTCTGATACATCTTCATTTTTCTCATATTCAGTATTATCTTATTTATGTGCTTATAATACATGTATAAATATGTGAACATACATAAGATTTATGGAAGTAATTAAAGAAATTGTTTAAAGAAACTGTTATTTTAAAAACATTATACTGGTAATATTAAATATTTCTTTAGTGATTCATTTGTCTGTTGCAATTACCTGAATATAACATAGTATGCTATAAACCATTAATACATGGAGATGTTAGTACACGTCTCTCTCTTTCTCTCTCTCTCACACACACACCACACACACACACACACACACACACACACACATGTATGTGCATGCACACATAAACACAAAGATGTGCAGAACTCATGTTTCCAGTATATGCTATTAGCACATTCTTTAATGATATATTTGGAATTATATTTTATAAAGGTAGGTTAAAATGTTCAGACCAACCTACTGTAAATGATCTTTATCTTTTTAATTAGTTACAGAGATTATAGTTCTCATTGTCAGGCTCTGGTGATATAATAGTTAAGATGTTTGAAGGGAGAAACCCAAAGAGACAGAGAAGTCAAGAATAAGTACTTAGGGACTTCCCTGGTGATCCAGTAGCTAAGACTCCATGCTCCAATGAAATTGGCCTGGGTTCAATCCCTGGTCAAGGAACTAGATTTCACATGCTGCATCCATGAGTTCACATGGTACTCTAAAGTCCCTGCATGTTTCAACAAAGATTGCTGATCCCATGTGCTGCAACTAAGACCTGGTGTGGCCAAATAGATTTAAAAATATTAATAAAAAATAGAATAAGTTGCTTAGGCAAATACATAAAAGCATGGTATATGCATTGTACTTATGCAAAATTTCTTGCATATATGGCAATATACTTTTGCTACTGGATCATTTTTCTCTCCTCTATGTCCTGAATCATAGCGTACTGGCTGACAGACTGCATGCTACACTCGGTGTGCTGTTCTAACCGTAGTGACAAGCACAAAGTTTATAACTAAACTGACTTCAGGGCTAATGATTTGAAATTAACAATGCTGGTCACCTAAATATCTGTTTTCCATCAAGATTTAAGCAACTTGTGTTCTCTGGCACCTGAAAGAAAAAAAAAAAAAATGAGATCTCTTCTTTTGTACCATTAAGTACATTTTTACAGCTTCTGATTCACCTCTTTGTATTCTTAACTCTGGGTAGTACAGGAGCTCCTGAGAAAGATACTCGGTATTGTACCAGAGTAAGCCTCAGGAGAAGCCAGTAAAGAATAAAATTGGAGTCTGTGGAATGGATTTTTCTCTATATTTTATGTTTGATGGATGCAGTTTTATTCTGGGTCTTTATTTTGGTACCCTTGTCAATTTTCTAAAAATATTTGTGTTTCTGACATATCAGATATTTTTTTCTTTACCTTATCTTTTAAACGTGTCTTTTCTTCTTTACATTGTGCTTCAAAAAATAAATTGTTGTTGTGTGTACCCATTCTAAAATTTAAAAATAATGAGCTTATTTAAAAATCACAATGAACTATGTTCTCCATCAGTGTTCTTCAGTCTAGTACCCCAGAGAGGCTAGCGTAGTCTTTTTGACATTGTATTCTCTTTCTAAATTGCATTTTTCAAATTCACAGTGATGCAGAGTATCACTGTGGACTTCTGCCACACCAGAAGAAGGATGGTTTGTCTTTTTCAAAATGATTTGATCTGTTTAAAACTTTTGAACTACTAGTGCTGCAGGAAATGAAAATGATGGTTGAAGCAGAGATTTCTCAAGGATCTAAAAAGTTCAGGCAATTTGGAGGTCATACATCCACCAATTAAAGAAACACCTTATAAAACAATCTGTGATATGAAAACAAGAGAAAACCCTTGTGGTTACTTTTTTTCTGGCAGAGAGTTTTATATCTGTAGGAAGTGATATTTACTTGTTCTTTGAACTTAGAGGAAATTTCTGTAATGGTACACAGGCTTTGCCAAGCTATAGCTGTTTTCCTTTTCCTTCAAAGGTTATTCATAATTGCCAAGCATGAAGAAATAAATCTCATCACAAACAGAACTGGTATGTCAGTATCATTTGCAATGGGAACTGTTCTGCAATAGGTAAAGCCCACGGAAAAGGGGGCTCAGTGCTTGATATTTTATGTTCCTGGTACTAAACCTCTAGAGACCATCTCAAAGCAGAAAGGATATACTTACATGCTTATTTCCAGACAAGCATTGGGGTATTATCGATCCCAAATTTCTACTGTGTGCTCAGCGTTATGACCTCCAAAAGTAGTATTTATTTTTTAACGCACTGCCAATTCTTCTGAAAGTATGAACAAAATCCATTCATGCAAAAAATTATTTGGTGGGGGACAAAGGCTTCCTACTAGTTTAACAATAGACATTAGCTTCTATCCTCTCACTAAACAGATATCCATTTAGGATTTTTAGAGTACGTGCAATATGTCAGTGACTATGGGGCCAATTGCAAGTATCTGTCTTAAGGTGAAAATACCTGCTGTAAAGAAAATGACCTATTAATGAGAGCAGCACTAAAATACAGATCAGTACGTGTGAACTTTGCTATTTCTCTCGAATTGTAAAGACATCCTTGTAAACGTGGGGATGTTCATCGAGAACAGCAATCGTTTCTTTGGAACATTGATAACTGACATTTTCTTTACCACAGACCAATTTACTTATTACTTTTAAATCAATTTTCCATCAATTAAAGGGATTAACTGAAACAACTCACAAAGATATCGGTCTCATGATTTTATTTAACGTATGTGGAGAAGGCTGATACACATCAGATTTATCTGGGTAAGATAAAGGAGGAGAGGAGTGACTGTCCATGTGATATGAAAGTGTGTTTAACAGACCTGATGTGTCTACAGTACACTCTTATGTACTTCTGTGGCTGCCGGCTATGGGGTTGCAGGAGTCGGACACGACTGAAGCGACGCGGCAGCATGTAGACTTTGCGTACTTCGATGGCATTCTACTCCCATATTGGGGTGATTTCTGCAATTACTGTCCTGTTGGCTTGATGTTTCTCTAAGTCATATCCTCTGTGTGACGCTTGCTTAGGCTAGCCTCTTCACTTTGTCACCACCCAATTCTCACCATCTGTTGTGGAGTGAATATTTTTTCATCTCCCCAACACAAATTCACACGTAAATATCCTAACCCTTGATGTGATCATACTAGGAGGTAGGACGTTTAGGGTTGATTAGGTCATGAGGGTGGCATCCTCATGAATGGGATCATAGCCGGCAGCCCACCAGGCTCCGCCGTCCCTGGGATTTTCCAGGCAAGAACACTGGAGTGGATTGCCATTTCCTTCTCCAATGCATGAAAGTGAAAAGTGAAAGTGAAGTTGCTCAGTCATGTCCGACTCTTCGCGACTGCAGCTGACCAGGCTCCTCCATCCATGGGATTTTCCAGGCAAGAGTACTGGAGTGGGTTGTCATTGCCTTCTCCAAAGTCTACATAGTACTATGTTAAACATTGCTCTAAGGTCTTTACACGCAATTTGCAGTTTTAAATATCATAAAACTATAGGTGACTAGAGTTATTATTTACTTTTTAATCACCTATTTTAAAAGTGCAGCACAAGGAAGTAACATAACTGGCCCCAGTGGTGCTAACCTCCAATCCCAAGCAATGTATCTTCAGAGCTCAAGTGTTAAACCACTTTGCTCCCTCTTCTATGTGGGTGGGCAAGAAAACTGTGTGCTTTCAAGTAGCATTTGAGCAGCAGGAATAAATTTAAATATGGTTAAATGTTGAAGTAAATTCGAGAAATGATGTTTTAAACAAGGTGAAATTAGCTTCTTAACTTCAGATACAGAATTATCAAAATGCAAGTTAATTGTGACTCTGTAAGCAGCATTTGGTACATGTTTCAGATGTATTTACAGTAAATTATCTTGGGAATTGGATTTCTGCTGAAAACACTTAGGGATCTAAAGCTAAGATCTTTATTTAATTTCTACAACAAATTTTGACATAACTGGGGTGATAGGATTAAGCTGCTCCATCCATAGTTTATAATTTAATTTCTCTCATAGCTAAAAGAACAATTGTGTGAGGTGTGTAATTAAGCACAAAAGCAGAGTCCGTGGTCATAAAATAATTCCAAAGGAGCATAAAAGCTAGAACCTTGAGAGGATTATATCTGTGACTTTATCACTTTGACTTTATCACTTTCTAAAAATCAAAACAAAACATTGTTTATCCTCAGGCTATTTTAATTAATGATATTTTCTTGCTTAGCAATTATTTGAAAATATGATAATTTTATATTAGAAAGTTTAAAGGAAAGAGGTATCATCTATTTCTCCATAACCCTAGAGATATTTTTGACGTATTTCAACTCCATGTCCATTCCAATGTACTTCTGCAGCTTCAATATACCTTGGATAAAAAAACAGATAACATTATATATATATTTCAAAATATCATTAAAACACTTCAGCATGTATGTGTCTAGGCTAAAATTGTACTAAAAAAATCCACTAAAAAAATTCATGTACCATGACATTAGGTCATATTAATATTTTAATAAGATTAATTTGCTTATTATTAAGCAAATTATCAATGGCCAATTAATAATACGGTCAACAATATTTCAATGAACACTGTTTTTCCATAAATATTAGCTATGTTTCAGATCACTTCTTTAGGATATATTGCCAAAAGAAGAAATTAATTGTCCATTGATCTAGTCAATGAACATTATTAAATAATTAGTTCGTGCCAGGTGATGTTCTAGGCACATTTGGTGATGAAAACATCACACACACACACACACACATCTCTATTCTCATGAATTTTAAAGGGAGAAATAAGACACAACAAAGTAGCATATATAAATATATGTCTGATATGGGAACACACACTGATATGGGTGACTCTTTTATATTAGGGCGGCTAAGGGAGCTGTTTTAATTAGTTTTATGAATGACCTACATGACGTAAGTGAACTATCCACAGGTAAAGGAGATTTAGTAAAGTAACTCCTTTAAAGAAAAAAAAGCAGAAATAATACATTTTACTCCTCTATGAGGTCTGACTTACTCTGGTACCAAAATAAGACAAATATAATAAAAGAAAATAAAACTGCAGAACTATTTGGCATATCAGTGTGAAAAATATTTGACAAAATATTAGCCAATAATCCAAAAGCATGTGTGAAATAAATCATCAAGACTGATTAGAGATTCGGCCAAGAGTTCAAAGTCATGGACAAGGAAATAAACTAAGTCAAACAGTTTGAAGAGAAAAATATAAACTCTCTTTTTCCAAAGATAAATGAGCATGTGCACATAAAATCTTTGAAAATTTACCCCCCCCCAAATCTGTTAGAATAAATGAAGATTTTTAAAAGTTGTAGAACGCAAGATCAATAAACAAGCAAAAATGTATTTCTATAAACCAAAAGACAATAGGAAAATGGAAAAATACTACCTCAAATAACATACAAACACTTTGAGCAAGCCTCCAACACTGAAGTTTTTAAAACTTGATTTTTAACATAAAATTCAGTTTCCTGTCCATATGTTCAGTTATTCTGATTTTCTATTTCTCGTGTGTCAGTTTTTAGACTTTATCAGCTTCAGCTAAGTTGTTAAATGCATTGGTGTACATTTGTTAATGATATCTTATTTTCCTTCTAATACACTTAAACTCTGCTCTGGTATCTACTTTCTTCCAATATGAAAGATCAATCTAGCTAGAAGTTTTGTTTCATTTTTCAATATCATTACTTTTCTTTTTCCAAAAGATAATTATGATTTAATTGATTTGGGCAGGAGACTACCTCTATAACATCCTTCACCTGCTTGTTGTGTTTGCATAATAGCAATAACATGTATTTCCCAGCTTTCCTTGACACTAGTTTTATGCTCCCTTAATTAAATAATAAATAAAATATATACATATTGGAGTGCATGACTTATGGGCCTGGACATATTTCATGCTCATTTATGATCTCTCTTCTCCTTGTGCACATACCTTGGGAGCCACATGGCATTGAATTTGTCATTGTCTAATATAAGAGGAAGGGGCTTCCCAGTGGTGCAGTGGTAAAGAACCTGCCTGACAATGCAGAAGATAAGGGTTCAGTTCCTGGGTTTGGGAAGATCTCCTGGAGTGGGAAATGGCAACTGGCTTCAATATTCTTGCCTGGAAAATTCCATGGACTGAGGAGCCTGGAGGGCTACAGCTCATGGGGTCACAAAGGGTCAGACATGACTAAGCAACTGAACACAATATGATAGGAAACTGGATTACTGATACATTTCCACAAAGGGGGTTTCTGGAGAACCAGTCAGTGTCAATTAGACTTTGACTTAATGAAAAATAAAACTTTACTATCTCAAGTTCCTGATACTTCAGGCTTGCTTGCTCTAGAACTAGTAGTCATTTACCATGATCAATCAATAGAGTATTAGTACAAATGAATACATAATTATCTGAAAACTGGTACAACAGAAGACAATGATGGTTATCAATCTAAAGGCACAGTGTGATTTGGTGGGATGGGTGAGCTAAATCATTGTTATCAAAGCCATTTAATCCCTGAATGTCTTTGGCATTAATTTATTAAATTCCTCTGATCTTAAAATTAAATTTAGGATAACTGTGAGATAAAAAAATTTGCATCTAGAAAAACCAAAGGTACTAAAACAAAAAAAAATTATGAGAAGATGTTGGGAAGAATAAGTAAGGAACAATAATCTAAGGTTTTCAAAGGTCACATGATGGATGAAAAATATTTTCTAAATTTGTTAAATCAAGGAAGACAGGTTTTATTCATTCAACTGGTAATATATGACCAATGATTTTATACATTTTGCTATTCTAAGAAAAATGAACAAGAAAGCACTATCCATTGTGCTGTTAAATTCTCATGATAGAGACAAACATTAAACAAAGGATGAACAGCTGAAGCAGGGGATTGATGATCCCTAAGAAGAGATACAAGTGAGACACAGAAGACATGAGACACTGTGGCTTTCTTATCAGGAGTAAAACATGCACATACAGGTTAAAAAAATAATAAAGCATAGTTCATATAAATGAATGGCTGAATGAAATGAAGCATTAAAGACTTAAAACTTAACATTTGATAAAAATGACATTCAGAACACATCCTACGATAATTTCCAACATATGAAATCTTCCACCTGCCCTAGAAATTCACAGGGATTTATCACTATTGACTCCAGCCTGCAGCAGCATATCCTCAACTATTAGAAACTTCACATGATTTTTTGACTTCAATATTTTCAAGGGTGGTGGCTGGAACAAACTACCATTTAGGGCTTTTTCTGGTTTGTTTCATTTTTTGTTTGTTTGTTTTTTTCCCATTAAATACCTAATGGTGCCTGATGAACCTCAAATTTTTTTTTTCTCATTTATGTAGCTAAAAATATCCAACAAGTAAGAAATGTCATGAGTAAACTCCATCTTGTCAAATTGTTCTGATAATATTTTCTCTTTTCTCTGAACAAAATATATTCAAACACAAAGCATCTCATTTAGAGTTTTGTCAGGTGCTTACTTGGATCCCCTTTGCTGCTCTCAAATCTTGAGAAGTTAGCAACCTGATGAATTTTAAATTAACTACATTTTTCTCTCTTTGAGGTTAGTTATCTTAGAAAACATAGCTGAGGCCAATTCATGCTGATAAGAAGTCATGTCTTGTTACCTTGGAATACTCTTTCCTTCTTATCAACAGAGCAAAGCCAAACTATATGAAAGACTCAGAACTGTCTCAAACCTTCCATGGTGTAAACCTTTCTTCACTATAATCAGACTTTTGTTTGGCAAAGACATTTTATTGACATCTGACATTTTCATAAACTGCCAAATCTTTCATGATAGGCAAAATTGTTACTGATTTATAGTAGGTAACATGGTTTGACACAAACAAGCTATGAGGTTTCACTGATATTTCAACAAAAATCATTTCTAGTGTTTGATTTTACCAATGCTATCAATTCTACATGTCTATAAACCTGTGTGCTTGTAAGGCAAATAAAAACACATGACATTTCTTTGTACTGACCACTGAGGAAGGCTTTCTTGTCTCTCCTTGTTATTCTTTGGAACTCTGCATTCAGATGGATATATCTTTCCTTTTCTCTTTTGCCTTTAGCTTCTTCTCTTTTCTCAGCTATTTGTAACATCTCCTCAGACACCCATTTTGCCTTTTTGCATTTCTTTTTTGGGGGATGGTCTTCATCACTGCCTCCTGTGCAATGTCAGGAACCTCCATCCATAGTTCTTCAGGCATTCTATCTGATATCTCTTGAATCTATTTGCCACTTCTACTGTATTATCATAAGGGATTTGATTTAGGTCATACCTGAGTGGTCTAATGGTTTTCCCTACTTTCTTCAATTTAAGTCTGAATTTGGCAATAAGTTATTCATGACCTGAGCCACAGTCAGCTCCCGGTCTTGTTTTTGTTGCCCATGTAAAGTTTCTCCATCTTTGGCTGCAAAGAATGTAATTAATCTGATTTCAGTGTTGACCATCTGGTGATGTCCATGTGTAGAGTCGCCTCTTGTGTTGTTGGAAGAGGGTGTTTGCTATGACCAGTGCGTTCTCTTGGCAAAACTCTATTAGCCTTTGCCCTGCTTCATTTTGTATTTCAAGGCCAAATTTGTCTGTTATCCCAGCTATCTCTTGACTTTTGACTTTTGCTTTCCAGTCCCCTATGATGAAAAGGACATGTTTTTTGGGTGTTAGTATTTTAATAATGCAAAAAATAAATAGAACTATCATTTCCACAGTAATCACTGCATAGCATTATTTAACCCTCTGACAAAGGCAATATTAATGATCACTAAAATTATTTCAATAATTTCTATAAGAAAATGCTCCTTCATATGTACCAAAATTGTTACCATAATTATTGGTATTGTTATATCAAAACAAGCTTGCTATAATTTTCCTGAATTTCTGTTTTTTCTTACTTTAAATTTTTTTAATCCTCAGAAACTCTGAAAATTTTCTTTATGAACAAAAGAAAATTGTACAGCAAATTCATAGATAGCAGCTAGAATATGAGGTTATGGTTACATGGCTAGGATAAGACTGAGGGACACAGAAAAAAAAATCCATGTTTATAATAGAAAAGGACATATAAAAATGTCTGAATAGAGACAAAGGTAGAAAACCTATCAAACTAGGCTGGAAATGAAGTATTATTGCAATTGAGTAACAAACCACTGTGTCTTAAAAGCAAATTAAGAAATTCTCTTAGGGTGGAAGCAGTCTTTTCCTAAATAAATAACCTGACAAACCAAAGAGGTAGGATGTTGAAAGTGTATTTTTTATAAGTCAAGACAGCCAAGAAAGGGCTATAAAAACTAGAAAAATCATGGGGCCACGAAGTTGAGGCCACCAAGGCAATGAAACTATAAGCCTCAAGGACATTGTCAAATTTTGATGGTATTAAACATTCTATAGAACACAAAACTGCCAACATAGCTATATATTAAGCAACAGACATGTCTGAACTGACATCTGATTCACATTAATAAATGCAACCAACAAAATATTCTGTCATCACCAAATGCTCCTCTGATGTTGGCTTTCAAATGTCTGACATTTCATTTTTTTTTTTTTTTTATTAATGCTGTGTGTAGCTGAAAGGAAAATAAAGACTTGGTAAGAAAGAATGAAATAATATGTGGGATACTAATGAAGGAATATCATTCATTTTGATTCATGGTAAAAAGAAAGTTATTTCGAATGTACAAAATGTGATATTAATAAACTTTGGTTGAAACTTTCTTAATTAGTTACAGGTGTCATGGACCTATCAGTAAATAATTTCTATAAAGAAAAATTGTTAATAAGTTAGTTTTATATGTTAAATGAAATAAAAACTATCCCTATTATTATTATGTTTCATAATGTACAGTGAATAAACAACATAGACAAGAATTATATATGTAAACTGTACAAAATCAGTTCAATTTTTATAGACGTAACATTTTATTATATAAGTATTATATAAATATATGAGAGCATTTTAATGTTATTTTCAAAGAGAATAATAAATTTTCTTTTAAATAATTTCAAGATATTGAACATTAGGAAGGTTTATAATTAAAGCTACCATAACAAACCTTAACTGATTTCACATAATGACAAGGAGATATTTTGCAACCTACCAAACACGAACCTTTTAAAAAATCAATTCTCTCTATTAACACCTTGTAACTGTACCGTCTTTCTTTATATTCTCTTCAGGAGGGGATGCAAAATAGAAGCTACTTCTACATTCAAGTGTTTTCATCACAGTTCTCTTCCTTGTAATGATGCTGGCAAGGAGGTCTAACATTAACTCATTCAACAAGATATTTATTAAAAATTACATTCATGTTCACGAAAAAATAAATAAATCCCAATATTTCTGTCAAAGCTACTATTCTATCTAATTGAAATCTATGAAGCACAACAGAGAAAAGAATTGAAATCCTCCCCTTCATTAAGAAACCTGAAGGTAACCTTGGAGAAGGGTAATGACAAAATATTTTTCATACATAAAAGTATGACTTGCTCTATATAACCCACATTGGAGAGTGGAAACTGCATTTGATATGATGAAAAATCATTGCCTCACTTAGTAAAGAAAAATATACTGTAATTCACAGTCACAAATTTCATGAAAAGAATTAAAAGTTCATAGAAACCTTGACATTCTGAAAACATGTCCAAATATAAGAAATGAAATTTAAAGTAAAGCCAATTGTTAGAAATTTTAAGGAAACATAAGACCTCTTGTATTAGTTTGCTGGGGCTGCCATAAAGAAATACTACAGAATGGGTAACTTTGGGAACAGAGTTTAGTTTTTCACATTTCTGGAGCTTAGAAGTCCGAGATCTATAGCTAGTATTATTGGTTTCTTCTGAGGTTTCTTTTGGTTTTCAGATACCTACCTCCTTGCTGTGCTCTCTCAAGGCTTTTCTTCTGCACTCCCCTCACCACAGAGTCTCTTTCTCTTCTTATAAGGATACCAGTTATATTGTGTTAGGACCCTAAAGGGCTTCCCCGGTGGTGCTAGAGGTAAAGAACCCACTTGCCAATGCAGAAGACTTAAGAGATGCAAGTTCAATTCCTGGGCCAGGAAGATCCCCTGGAGGAGGAAATGGCAACCCACTCTAGTATTCTTGCCTGGAGAATCCCATGGACAGAGGAGCCTGGCGGACTACAGTCCATGAAGTCACAAGGGGTCGGACAGGACTGAACCAACCTAGGATGCACACACCCTATAACCTACATAAACTTACATAACTCTAAAGACTCTATTTTCAGTCACAGTCACATTCTAAGATACTGGGAGTTAGGACTTCAACATATGAATTTTAGTAGGAACATTAATTGGTCCATAACATCTCTGAAACTTCTCAAAAAATTAAAGAATTTATCAAATTATCAACACAGTTTTAAAATGTTTCTTTTTATACACTGTTATTTAAAATAGAGCTACACTCCACCATATTCCCTGATCTATAAATTCTCTCTTCCAAAAGCATCTCAAATTGTTTTTACGCTAAAATATTTTTAAATGCAAAGAAGAAATGTTCCAGTCATGTTGCTATGATTTCACATTTTGGTATTGCTCAAACTTTGCTCAACTTTGTCATCTAATCCCCACCAATCTGTTTCAATTCAGCACCCTCTCTGCCAGGGGAGATTTGTATATGTGTTAATAAGTCAATCACTAATGCTTTAAATATAGGCAATAAACTCTATTGATCAAAAGCATATTCAAAGGTCTGCTGCTACTGAACTAGTATTTGCCAAATTCACAGTTTATTGACTATTTACTCAGCTTGTTCAGAGAGGTCACTTAGTAATAAAAATCTTTAAGTAATTGAAGCATTTTCTGGTCCCTTTTCCATTCCAGTGTGTATCCAGCACGGGAAAGTCCAGCTGGAGAAAATCCTAGGGAGAGCAATAATTCCCTTTGCCAAGTTTAAGTGAAAATCAAGCTGATTATCCGGGCTTCACAGATGGTGCTACTGGTAAAAAATCCACCTGCCAACACAGGAGACGCAAGAGATGTGAGTGTGATCCCTGGGTCAGGGAGAATCCCCTGAAGAAGGAAATAGCTACCCACTCTAGTATTCTTGCCTGGGAAATCCCATGGACAGGAGGAGTCTGGTGGGTTACAGTCCATGGGGTCGTAATGAGTCATACCAGACTGAACTCACACACAGGCACACACACAAACACACACAAGCTGATTATCACTCAGTTGATTACTTATCCCCAAGTTTTTAGAAAGTATATTAAAAGTATTTTTACTGGAAATTATTTATTTACATTATTTATATAATTTATCTGCTAAAAATCTTAAGTCAAAAATATGGTAATTGGCAATATAATTACTGAGAAGTTGTTTAAGAAATAAGAAGTCTAATACATATAGGAAAGAATGACTCTTGACAACTTGGTTTATTTTTAAGTAGATGCATTTGAGCTATTAAATCAAGTGATGTTGATGAATGTAACTCAGTTTGAATTTTTATATAATTTTTGGAACAAAAATATATTGGTTTTATTGATTGTTTCAATTCAGTAATGTACTAAAAAGTAAGAATTCCAGGTGTTGCTTATCAACTTTTTTTGAAGCAATATCAGTGAGGAAGTTTAGAACTGAGGAGACTGAACACATTGGTTTCTGTGAGTAAGATAAAGCAAAAGTATTTTTCCTCTGAAGGCTGCATAATTTAGGTAATTTAAGTTATAATAACCACAAAAATAGTAACTGAGCTAAAATCAAAAGAGAGGAGTTTCTTTCACCCGTGGGTCAATTCCTCAAAAAAAAGCTTTAGCTTTAAAATAATTATTTAAAATTTTAAATTGTATATTTCATCAGAAAACTAAAATTCTGAATTTTAATTGGATAAAGATTTTCTAAAAAACTTATTATAGTCATTTGTACAAGGATACAGACCTTTTTATTACATCCCCAGTAGTTGTTGATTGGTTCTGTATTAATGGATTAGCCATTATCATAGCTAACTTAAAAAGATGTACAAGATATGTAGTGTATCAAACATAAACTAGAATTTTAGGGTTTTTTAAGGAGTAGACACTGACTGCTTTTGGCCCTAAAGAGCTATGAATGGGATTTTTAAATATTTACAGTGATTAAAAAAGAAGAAGAACAACAGTAAAACATTATTTTTGATTGAAATGAGATTGAAATGGAGCAGAAAGTCAGATTAAGAATGTGTTGTTTATCAGAACCTTTATAGTGGATAAAATAACTCAGAGTAAGCATCAGATTAAAGATAGATCTTCTTCCCATTTCTTCCACATACAGTTAGAAAATAGACAACACAAAGATATGGGGGAAGAGAGTGGAGAGAAATGACAAAACAAGGAAATAAAAAGATAATTTTATCTGAAAAGAAATTTTGATTTATTTACTGGTACATGGAATTTACTGGAGCCAAATAGATAAGATGTCTACAATTTATTTGATAGAACTGTGTTACCAATGAAACCTCAAGACTACTTTCACTCCTCAAGAATCAAAATAATCAAGCAGCCCTACTTACTCAAGTAGGAGGCAGACTAAGAAACTTGCGCATATTCACCAATATCCATGATACTTTTGACCAAGAAAAATAATGAGGGGGCAAAAGTACCTCCCAGAGCAAAATGCCCTCCCAGAAGAGAAAACAAAACAATTTCCATGACAAATTAGAATTAGGGCTAACTGCACAAAGGATGAGCTTCCCAGGTGGCTAGTGGTAAAGAATCTGCCTGCCAGAGCAGGAGACATAGGAAACATGGGTTGGATCCCTGGGTTGGGAAGATCTCCTAGAGAAGGAAATAGTAACCCACTCCAGTATTCTTGCCTGGATAGACAAGCCTAATGGACTCTAGTCCAAGGGCTTGTAAAATAGTCAGGCAGGACTTAGCTACTAAACAAAAAACAGAACACTCAGGGCAGAGAGCTTTCTAATTCTCTGCCTTGTGAGACTGCAAAATTACTGTAGCTAAGCAACTTACGTCTTTTCTTTATTTCTTCTGTGCAAAATAATAACAGTAGTTTAATTGGTTATACCACTTACAACATTCTTGTGTGTGTGTGTGTGTGTGTGTGTGTGTGTGTATCTCGGGGACATGCCTTGTCTTTCTAATTTAACACTAAGAGTTGCTAGCCTTCAAATTTAATTGATAGTATACAGCAAAAGACACAGGGAAATGAAACCATGTAGGACATGGTGGAGTAAATGAGGCTTTAGGGTGTCTCCTTCAAGAGGAATGTATTCTGTGTATGAGTATGTATTCTGTGTGTGGTTGGGGGAAAGTGAGACAAATAGTTGATGCTGTTTGTTATTGCCTTCTCAATATCCAGCCCCTCTCTCTTTCATAAGTGCACAGGAAAACCACGTGTCTAAGCACACTGAATTTAGAAATACCACATGGCCAACTATGACATACCATAGCGTGTAGGGCCATGTGAAACTTCTAGGCTGAAGGATTTAAAGTTCTGTGCACATGCTTCCAATCCTCTCTGAACCTGAAGGCCAAATCTTTGAAAGGTGGAGCCAAGGCAGAATCAGTCTGATTCATCATATGGGAGGGAACTGTGTACCCAGTGGGGAATTTGTCCATGTGATAATGAGCTCATAGATGTTAAGCAAGTAAGTGTCTGGGGTTGTTTATGACAGTATATACAACCCTGACCTGTCTAATGAAACACTATTTCTAAAATATATTTTAACTAGATATGGCTACCATAGACAGTCTATGAAAACTAGCTTAAAACTTTAGTTTTACTTATGGAAATGAGTTTATTAGAGGTGAAAGAGCTTGAGTTTTTCAGTTGCTACATGAAGGGAAATATAAATATTTGGTAAGCTTGCTTTATTTTGTATCATTTTGTTCCCAGACATTCAAATACCTGAGGATACTACTTAACAGGTATTATACATTGAGAAAATGATAACTCATGGTTTCCAGGATTGAGAAGGAAAAAAAAAATCTGAATAAATTTAGTTTGCATATCCAAAACTGGATTTGATTTCTCATGATGTATAATCATACAACTTTAATATCCAAAGAAAAGTTTGATATCTAAGGGATAAATGCATACTTTCCTTGATAAATCACGTATCCACTTAACTATAGAGAGCAGGATACTAGTGGATTCACTTCCTCTGAAGCTGGCCTCATGTTTTTCACAACAATGGAATTTCTCTTCCTGGCCTTTAGTTTTCCTAACTGGGTGAGTTGGAAGTCACAGAAACAAACAAACAAAAAAAGGAAGTCACAGAAACAGAGATTCCCCCTCCCATATATTAGAGATGATTTATAACGGCTGCTATTAAATGTCATTAACTCAGGATGCCAGAGAATGTAGTCAACACTGTGACTCTGTCCCTCTTCTTCCCAATTTTGGGATAGTTTAAAGCCAGAGCTGTAGCTGATGTGATACACACTTTCATAAGACACTCTTTAGGTGCTGTACATCTCTTGCCTTGAGCGAGTGGATGTTTTCTGCATCCTATTCTCTCCAGAAAGACTGAGCTCACCAGAAATGATTAAATCTGCTCTCCTGTAACCGAGGTTTCAACAACCACAATATTAAATTCTGGCAATTTAGCAGTTCTGGCTCTACCCTGACTGACTCTGAAATCAACGTATCATACTCTCATGCTTTTAAATGAAATTCCATTTTAGATGTTGACACAGAGGCGTGAGTCTCTACTTTTCTGTTGAATAAATTTGTAAGATGTCAACATTCTGCAGTATAGTAGATAATAAATGATGCTCGAGGATTATAATCACAGGTATTTGACTTATACTGAATATGCTGGGGCTAGAATAGTCACGATCATATGTAAAATCAACTAAAACCTCCTAAATGCCATTTTTTTTCACACTTTGGGAGGACCTGAACTCTGCATAAGTAAAATATAGGCTTTTATTATATTTTCTGTAATATTAAAGAATTTAACAACAAACTCAATGTATATCTCAATTGTTTATCCTTTCAATTGAATTAATGTAACTGAATATCATACAAATAAATGTATGAATGTAGCCAACATAATTCTTAGCAAAATTGAAAATAAAGTCCAGGTTACACTGTGTTTTTATTTAAGTAAAATTGAAAAGAAAGAATACAAATCATTATTATGCATGTTTATCACATACATTCCCATGGAGTAACATAAATGCATGCGGATGACTCATATAACCCTTCCATGACTACTTATTCCCTCATTCTGTCCTTAATCTCTGGTGACTGTGAATCTGTTACACATTTCTATAAATTTTTACATAATTGGATCCATATAGGATATAAAATTTTGTATTTTTTTTTCCTCAGTAGTTTTCCCAGAGTTTCATCTAAACTGTTGGATTTGCCCATCCTTTTTCATTATACATAATTGGATCCATATAGGATATAAAATTTTGTATATTTTTTTTCTCAGCAGTATTCCCAGAGTTTCATCTAAACTGTTGGATTTGCCCCTCCTTTTTCATTATTTGGTAGTACTCTACTGCATGTCTGTACTACACTTTAATCATCCATCTGTTGTGGGACATCTGGGTTCATGCAAATTTGAACAGAGAGTCCCTTGGACAGCAAAGAGATCAAACCAGACAATCCTAAAGGAAATTAATCCTGAATATTCATTGAAAGTACTGTTGCTGGAGCTGGAGCTCCAATACATTGGCCACCTGATGTAGAGTGCTGACTCACTGGAAAAGACCCTGATGCTGGAAAAGATTGAAGATAGGAGGAGAAGGGGACAACAAGGGACAAAATGGTTGGATGACATCACCAAGTCAATAGGCATGAGTTTGAGCAAGCTCCGGGAGACAGTGAAGGACAGGGAAGCCTGGCATGCTGCAGTCCGTGGGGTAGCACAGTTGGACGTGACTGAGTGACTTAACAACAACAATGAATAAAATTGCTAGATATTGAAATTAGAGTATAATTTAGGAGAAAACTATCATTTGCTATTAAAACATATATATGACTCAGAATTATGACCGTTAGTCAATTTCTAAATTAATTAACATGGAGATAGATTTAGAAAATATTTATTGGATGATTTCTCTATAGCTGAAAGAGGAGACAAAATGCTGACATAACTATTGTTTTTATGAAACTAAGATGTTTGGAGGGAAACAAGCTAAACTCCAAAATAGGAAATGAAAAGACAGAGCAAAAGAAAGTAGTGATTTCAGAACTCATACTGGTTTTTTATGAAGCCCTGAAGTTATGATAGCAGCATTTAGAATTTCAGAAGAATCCAGACTAATAAAAACTTAAACTCAGTTACATTTTGTTACATTTTGTAGATATATTAATACACAAGGCATCTGAGAGGGCATTTAAGACTATGGAAGTTGGACTAGATCCCGGCATAAAAGTGTGAGAATTTGATGAAGGGAATTCATATGAATTAGTGTTATTAATAAAATTAAAGTGTATGGAAGGCACTATTGCTCAGAGAAAGACATTACACATTATTGACTATTTGTCACCACCAATGTTTTCTATCCAAATATGGAAAAGGGATGATGCGCATATTTGTGAGTTTGTTTTTACATCAGCTCCTCTTCCCTGTCACTCAGTTACATGATACTTTGCATTTTCCAGGTGACTGGTATCAGTGTCTTATGATAGCTAGGATTTAGGACAAGAAATTATTTTTAATGTAGCAATTTCAGTAGTAAAAATAACAGCAAATTTTCCCACCCTTTAAATTTGAAAATATTTTGTCTCAGTACATTTGTAAATTGTCAGAGTCAAACATTTACTCTGCTTACTTATGTTAATGAGCCTTCAAGGTAAGAAAGGATTTTCTTTCCATAGGAAAGGTTATAAGGTTTTGAAAATTGTTTGCATGTTTAAAGGTCATTGTGTATTATGAAATGGGCAAGCTAAACTTGACACACTATTTTTCAAAAACATTTTCAGAATCACTGCACACATGGTCCTTTAATTTCAGTTTCTCGTCTATACAGATTTCACTCTTTCAGTTTCTCTTTCTCTCTCTATTTCTATATCTGTCTTTCTCCATGTCTCTCACTCAATACATACTGAAATTTAAATGATAAAGGTTATCTAAAAAGCAACTAGTTTTATGAGCTTACATATCTAATCTAACCAAAACACTTCTAGAACTTCTATCTCAAAAATACTTTTAAATGGGTTATAAGATATTGGAGAACAATTATTTTTCAATTGAAAAAGCACACTTACCTTCTGAACCCACTTTTTTTTTTAATCTAACATGAAAGCTGATAATTATACATTTGACTTAATGCTATATAAGGTTTACTATTTCATATCAAATAAGAAAAGCATTTTGCCTCTACTTAGCATCTTTATATGAGTTATAAATAGTCAGTTCAATGATAAATAGAAAGGCAAAGGGCAAGAAAGAGAGGATCCTGAAAGAAACTTAAAAGATGTTAGGGTTGATTTGTCTCACATAGCGTGTCTGAGGACAATTTTGTTAAAGCTATTTCAGTCGATCATGTTGTCATCCAAATTGTGATTCACCTAGATTTTCCTTTATGGTCATTTGATTGCTATTATATCTTTAAATGTTATATCCTAGTTTAATATAAGATAGTTGAAAACAGATCCTGGGTTATGACTCACCAGACTTTACTGCAACCTTCAAAGTGCAATGTGGTATTATATTTTAGGAGACCTGCAAAAAAGTCTTTCTACTTGGCTCTTAAACTTCCCTCAGATAAGAAAATAATAAGAAACATGTAGAAAAAACAAATATTTAAGTATATGTACTGCATTTTATCCTAAATTATCTGAAAATCAACTTATGAGTCTAGTTATGAATAGCTTTATATTGGATTATACAGTCATTTTAAAAGATATATAAAATATTAAATGAGTAGGGTATATATATTATTGGGCTTCTCAGGTGGCGCCAGTGGTAAAGAATCTGTCTGCTAAGGCAGGATGTGCAAGAGAAGTGGATTCAATCCCTGGGTCAGGAAGATCCTCTAGAGAAGGAATAGCAATCCACTCCAGTACTCTTGCCTGGAGAATCCCATGGAGAGAGGAGCCTTGCAGGCTGCAGTCCATGGGGTCTCAAAGAGTCAGACACAGCTGAGCAACTAAGCCCAGAACAGCACATGCACATACACACAAATATATAAAATATTATATGTGAGTCATTTTAATAAAGTAGTTAGCAAGCAATATTTGTAGAGAGAATACAAATATGTTGACAGCTATTGTCTCCACCTATCAAAACACGTTTTATGGATAGTCTTTAATTAGTTCCTTATGCATCTCTAGATATTCTAGATTTTCGAAGATCAGGATCTACTATTTTAATAAATTGAATGTGTTGAATACAAGAAAGGTAAAGAAGCTCTACTGACAACTCAAAACAGTTGCATTTGTAGTTGTGGATATGAAACACAGCAGAGTGGGAGGCATAGAGCCTTGTGTCCTTACTAACACTTCTTGGTGTATATCAGTTTTAAAGCAACTTGCTACTATTTTATTTCCACATGTCTTGGAAAAATCAACTCTAACACTCATATTTTTCCTACATAAATAGTTGCATCAATAGTCAGTATAAAATTTCACATTTCTGCAGTTCAAAATATTTAAAGTGGTTCTATGGAAGGTCAGTGTAAATAATGTGTTTTGCATTTTTGCTGCTTCAGTTGGCTCTTGGCCTCTGATCCCATTATTAACATCCTTAAATGTGAAAAGTCCACCCTTATTTTACAGCTTTATATTAAATGTAGAATCTGATAATTTGGAGGATTTCATTAGAGGTGGGGGAAAATGTTTTCTCTTTTTAATGAATATAAGCAGAAAAATTAACAAAAAACAGTGTTGTTAAGAATGTATATGTCCCCAAGCAACAAATTTTAGTCATAATTCCCATTAAAAACTCTCTAGTAACAATTTATATAAAGTTATGCCATAACCAGTTGGTTTTCTAGATCATATCCATTTGCTGCATGTGCAGTGTTATCGAGTTTATGATTGCATTGGGAGCACTATTTTCAGTGTTATAACTCTAGTCCTCTTGTATTATTAAACAGCATTGCCTGATTCTAAAGATGCAATGACCCAAACTTTGAATGATTCCTCTTATGTACATGCTTCAAAATAGCTTCTCCAATATGACTCTAAATTTTACTGTATGAGATGCTTGGAAACTATCAGACAAGGAAGATATGAACACATCCAAATAGTATTGATTACAGCACAAAGTTTAAACCACTACAGATCATGAACCTGGTCTTATTACAAACTGTGAAACCCAAATTCTGTCGATCTTTCTCTAAGGTGGTTTTCAGAAGTCAAACGAATGACCTACTTTTCCCTATGATTGTACACATAAGAAAAATCTTATTAGAAAAAAGAAAAATAATAAAGATAGTATTAATCATATATTTTTATACAGAATTTAGTGGCAATTTGAAGATATTTAAAAATTACTTACACAGGGGATAAATTTCAATCAAAATTTCACATGCAACCTAATTTTGAAAGATAATGAGCTTTAATAACCAGCACTATCTGATTTTATATTGTTACCTGGCAAAGACTTCTTGTCTGCTGCACAAAGGAAAGACCAGGTACAGAGCCAAAGGTCTTTTGCAAAAATAAAAGGCTTTATTACAGGGTGGCCAAGAAAGAAGATAGAAGGCAAAGCTCAGATCTGTCTCTCTGACCAGTGGTTCTGGAGAGGTTTTATGAGGTCAGGGAGGAGGGCTGGTATGTGGAGGTACTCATGGGGTATGTTCCCAAAAAAGAGCTTTGGAACTTGATCATTTATGGTAAGGTATGGTGATGGGGTTTCAGTACTGAGCTCCCTGGACAATGGACTTTTAGCTTCTGAAAGGGTTCCAGTACTCAGGTTCTGGTCAAACCAGTCCTTTGGTTGCATGGCAGGGAGAAACTTTAGTTATCTTAGGTAACAATTTTTCTCCTCTAAGCAAGCTTCAGCTGCATGACCTATGGTTTTATTTTGTTGTCTCTGAAAAGCAATTCAGTGTATTGTTAGTAAGAGGATAGGGCCAGTGCTGGCTGGTTCTGTAATTACAGTATTGTCCATGATTTCTAAGATAGATAGGACTAGATCAGACCCCCTAATTTTCATACCATCATGTAAATGCTTTGGCTTATCATCCAGCTTTCCAAGATAAATCTTAGGGATTCAATATTTACTCCATTTTTCTTTTCTATCCTATTTACCAACCACACATACCTACAACTACACACACACACAAAGATACATACACACACATAATTTTATCACCAAGTGTCAAACACAAGGAAACATACCCCTGTTGATACAGGTAACGATAATAGATGATGCAAATTCCTACAAAGAATTATGAGGGGATTAAACACCACAGCCTTTTCACTAGGAGTAGCAAGTTTTACTGGGCCTCTAATTATCAGTTTCCTTTCATTGTTCAAACTGGTTATATTCTTTACCTTCTGAACACTTCCTGACATTTGAGGGAAGACTATCCGGTTCCTGGTAACAGGCTGAGGGTGTTTTTGCAGGCAGGAAATGGCAACCCACTCCAGTATTCTGGCCTGGAAAATCCCATGGACTGAGGATCCTGGTAGGCTACAGTCCATGGGGTTGCAAAGAGTCGGACACGACTAAGCAACTTCACTTCTTCACTTCAAATAAAAGTCAACTTGCAAAGACAATTTTTCCAACAGGTCCAGACTCCAGCTTTATCTTAAATCTTTTTCTACAAAAGTCAGCGTAATCTTCTAAATTTCTCTCTTCCCACCCTATTAACATACATGTTTCCTATCTTCTTTCACCATCACTTCTACTTTGGGATATTGCTGAAAAATTCTTTGAACATTTTGTTGAGGCTGGTTTGGCATGGCTATGAAACTATCTGGAGAAAAGTCTAATTATTTCAGAAGCTGCCATGAAATTATTGCACCCAGTCCCTTTTGAGGAAAATATTGACTTTACTCAATAGACTTGAGTTTGAGTCATCTCCAGCAGTTGGTGATGGACAGGGAAGCCTGATGTGCTGCAGTCCATGGGGTCGCAAAGAGTTGGACACAACTGAGCAACTGAACTGAACTAGATAAATACTCTGATAAGCTAACATTTCAGGTCTGAGGATATACCTGTAAGGAACCCAGTGTCACCTGTAGGACAGGAAAGAGAAAGGGGGATCTGGTGTAAAGATACAGAACTACTGAGGTGAAAGGTTAGTAGAAGAATCTTAATGAATTTTATCAAATGGTATGGTCTGTACCTGTATGGTCTGGTACTCAAGCAGTACTCGACTCCATTTCCGCTAGGAGATGATGCAGAGAATACCTCCTAGCAAGCACTGAATCCACCATGTCATGCTGATACAGACATATGAGTCCAGTGGTTCTCAAGTGTGGACAATTATCACTACCACCTGAATGGCTGAATAAAGCACACTGCTGATCCCACCATCAGAATTGGATTCAGTAGGTCTGGAGTGGCGCTGAAAACTTTTCATTTCTAACACACATTAGCAGTTAGCACTACTGGTGGGAAACCACATTTTAAGAATCCCTGGTTAAGCTATTTTACAATTTCTGTTACAGGTTTCTCTTTATTTTGGTTCCAACTTCAAATTCCTATATAGAGGCAGGTTTTATGTTTATCTTGGCCAGAGGAACTCCATGGTAAGCATTCCATTAGTTGTTGTTTCAGATTACAGGTGAGCTCAAGTGTAACAGAGCCATACATGTGGTGCTTCCTAGGCGAGAAGAAAAGCAATTTTTTTTTTTTTTACAGATTTATGTATTTATTTCTTTTTGACTATGCCAGGTCTTCTTTTCTGCATAGGTTACTCTTTGCTATGATGCGATATGTGGGCATCTTGTTATAATGGCTTCTCCTATTGCAGAGCACAGGCTCTAGATAAATGGGATTCAGTAGTTGCAGCTCATGGGCTCTAGAGCACTGGCTCAGTATGAGATTTTGAAGGCAAGAATACTGGAGTAGGTTGCCATTTTAAGGAACAATAGAATACCACTAAATCACTTTACCTTTTTAGAGCTAACATGGAGACTTTGAATTGAACTGATTGTCATTTCACATGAGCTATTTGAATCAGAAATTGAAGATCTTCATCTAGACTTTCCTTTATGGGAGTGGTTGCACCATTCTAACTTCCTTACCAGAAGCTGGGAAATCACCGGCTTCAAGTGTCCATCATAAGATACGATATTGAGGAGCCAGATGTTTATTATCACCACACTATATATCAAGTGCACAATTATTCCATTATACAAGCTTAATAGCTTCTTGCCAATGCAACTTAATAAAATTAGATTATAAATTTCAGTTAGTGCCTAGAGCTATATCTTTTTTGTCTTAGTCAAATTATTTTATTACGAAAATGTCTCTTTTATTATCAACACTTAATATGATCTAAATGCATCAACCAAAGGTATAATTATAATTACACTTTAATGCAGCAGGGCAACAAAGCAAAACAAAACCATCTTTTTAAATAGTATACATTTGGTCTCATCACTGAGTACCCATGTGAAAAAGTATGCCACTGATGTACTAATATATATTTATGAAGACTTTCAGTTGTTGTATTAGGGATTCTCAACTAGAGATGTTTTTACTTCCAAGGAACATTTGATAGTGTCTAGGAATGCTTTGGACTACCACAACTAGGGGGAGGGGTTAATAAGTAACTTGCATCTAATGAGTAGAGACCAGGGATGCTGCTACATCTTGTAAAAAGCACAGATTAGTCCCCCATACCAAAGAATTATTCAGGCTAAAACATTGAGAAACTCTGAGAAACTTAAATCACTGAGTTGCAGGTAAGTTAATGCCAGAAAATTCCATTTTCCTTTTCACTTCTATAACATAATCTGCAAACAATGATGTCTATATAAAAAAATATCAAACTGTAAACAATGGCTGTAATATGAACTGTCTTGGGTAGATGTAAAAGGAGAAAGAGATGAAAGCTTTATAGTTTTTAAAATAATTCCATTTAACTTTCAACAGAACTTGTACACTAAAGGTCAAGAGCATCTGTTGACCAAATATGTTAACTTTAGAAAAATTAATAAAAAGATAAGAATTATTCTATTGTGTGCTGAAATCCTTACTGCAAAATTCAGACTTAAATTGAAGAATGTAGGGAAAACCACTAGGTCATTCAGGTATGATCTAAATCAAATCTTTTATGATTATACAGTGGAAGTGACAAAAAGATTGAAGGGATTATATCTGAAATACAGAGTGCCTGAAGAAATATGGATGGAGGTTTGTAACATTGTATAGGAGGTAGTGGCCAAAACTATCCCAAAGAAAAAGAAATGCAAGAAGGCAAAATGGTTGTCTGAGGAGGCTTTACAAATAGCTGAGAAAAAGAAAAGTAAAGGGAAAGATAGACACAGCTGAATGCAGTTATAAAGAATAGCAAGGAGAGACAAGAAAGCTTAAGTGAACAATGCAAAGATATAGAGGAAAACAATCAGATGGGAAAGACAAGATCTCTTCAAGAAAATTAGAGACACCAAGGGAACATTTCATACAAAGACGGGCACAATAAAAGACAGAAACAGCAAGGACCTAACAGAAGCAGAATAGATTAAGAATAGGTGTCAAGAATACACAGAAGAATTGAAAAAAAGGTCTTAATGGCCCAGATAAAAATGAAAGTGTGGCCACTCACCTACAGCCAGATATCCTGGAGAGTGAAGTCAATTGGACCTTTGGAAGCATTACTATAGACAAAGCTAGTGGAGGTGATGGAATTCCAACTGAACTATTTGAAATCCTAAAAGACGATGTTGACAAAGTGCTTTCATCAGCAAAATAATGTCTCTGCTTTTTAATACACTGTCTAGGTTTGTCATTGCTTTTCTTCAAAGGAGCAAGTGTCTTTTAATTTCATGACTGCCATCACCATCTTCAGTGATTTTGGAGCCCAAGAAAATTAAGTTCATCCCTGTTTCCATTGTTTCCACATCTATTTGCCCTGAAGTGATGTAGGGTACATCACATGAAATGCTAGGCTGGATGAATCACAATCTGAAATCAAGATTGTCAGGAAAAATATCAACAACCTCAGATATGCAGATACCACCACCCTAATGGTAGAAAGTGAAGAGGAACTAAAGGGCTTCTTGAAGAAGGTGAAAGAGGAGAGTGAAAAAACTGGCTTGAACACAACATTCAAAAGCCTAAGATCACGTCATCTGGTCCAATCTCTTAATGGCAAATGAAAGGGGGAAAAAATGGAAAGAGTGGAAGATTTTATTTTCTTGGGCTCCAAAATCACTGGGACCAGGCACTGCAGCCATGAAATTAGAAGACACATGCCTTTGGAAGGAAATCTATGACAAACCTGGACAGCATATTAAAAAGCAGTGATACCATTTACTGACAAAGGTGTATATAATCAAAGCTATGGTTTGTCCAGTAGTCATGTATGGAGTTGGACCATAAAGAAGGCTGAGCACCAAAGTACTGATGCTTTCAAGTTATAGTGCTGGAGAAGACTCTTGAGAGTCCCTGGATTGCAAGGAAATCAAACCAGTTAATCCTAAAGTAAATCAACCCTGAATATTCATTGGAAGAACTGATGCTGAAGGCGAAGCTCCAATCTTTGACCACCTGATGGGAAAAGCCAACTCATTGGAACAGACCCTGATGCTGGGAAAGACTGAGGGCAGGAAGAAAAGGGGGCAACAGAGGATCAAATGATTGGATGGCCTCACCACCTCAGTGGACAAGAGTTTGACTAAACTCCTGGAGATAGTGAAGGACAGGGAAGCCTGGTGTGCTACAGTTCATGGGGTCACAAAGAGTCGGACATGACTGAGCAACTGAACAACAACATGCTGAGTTTTTGCAATAGTATCTGCTTTGTTTTCTTAATATGAAAGGACAAGGACTATCATAGATGTTCCTATTATTCTCATGGAAATGAATCAGGGTAGCAAACAATACAAAAGAAGGCAGTGAAGTTTTCTAACAGATTTTAAAAATCTAATAGTTTTCAAATATTCTCTTAATTTCAACTTGTACTGAAGTAAAGTTAATATTTTCATATTTAGCTATTCATGTCCACAGTGTTCTCATCTAGATATTATAAATAACATATTAAAAGTTGTTGCTGTTATTCCAAAGCTATGTCCAACTCTTTGTAATCCCATGGACTGAAGTGTACCAGGATCCTCCATCCTTCACTATCTCCCGGAGTTTGCTCAATTTCATGTTCATCGTGTTTTGATACTAATTGTCTCATCCTCTACTGCCCTCTTCTCATTTGCCTTCAGTCTTTCCCAGCATCAGAGTCTTTTCACTGAGTCAGCTGCTCACATCAGGTGGCCAAAGTATTGTAGCTTCAGCTTCAGCATCAGTCCTTCCGATGAACATTCAGGACTGATTTCTTTTAGGATTGACTGGTTTGATCTCCTTGCAGTCCAAGAGACTCTCAAGAGTCCTCTCCAACACCACAGTTCAAAAGCATCAATTCTTTGGCAATCAGCCTTTGTTATGGTCCAACTCTCATATCCGTACATAACTACTGGAAAGACCGTAGATTTGCCTATAAGGACCCTTGTTGGCAAAGTGGTGTCTCTGCTTTTTAATATGCTGTTCTGGTTTGTCATAGCCTTCCTTCCAAGGAGCAAGCTTTTTGTTTTTTTTGTTTTGTTTTGTTTTTCTTTTCATGGCTGCAGTCTCTGTCTGTAGTGATTTTGGAACCCAAGAACATAAAATCTGTCACAGCTTCCAGTTTTTCTCCATATATTTGCCATGAAGTGATGGGACTGGATGCCATGACCATGGCTTCTTTGAATATTGAGTTTTAAACAAGCTTTTTCACTCGCCTCTTTCACTCTCAAGGGGATCTCTAGTTCCTCTTTGCTTTCTACCATTAGAGTGGTATCATCTGAATACCGGAGGTTGCTGATCTTTCTTCTGGCAGTCTTGATTCTAGCTTGTGACTCATCCAGCCCAGCATTTCACATGATATACTCTGCATATAAGGTAAATAAGCAGGGTGACAATATATACAGCCTTGTCATATGCCTTTCCCAATTTTGAACCAGTGCAAATCAGAAATTATAGTATGACTCAGATTTTTCTCAACAAAAGCAGCTTTCATATATCTTGAGCCAATTCACATAGTGAAAACTTAAAATCTCTAATTTCTGTTATCTGATGAGCAGGAAATTTTGTATGTAAAATACAGAAATACAAATTCCTTTTAAATATGCCATCTCCCTTTCTGCTTTTGTTCTCAATTTAGCTTTCCTCTTCTAGTCTGAAATAAGGCATTCCATCATTTATTCCTTCATCCTTCTTTTCCCTCTACCCCCCTCTCTCTTTCCTCCTTTCTTCCTTCCCTTCTTTAGTAAATCTGTATCAAGCATCTACTAAGTCCTGTTCCTAGGGACTGCATTAAAGAGTAAGGTTATGACATCAATTAGACATTCTTAATGGGACTAAAGTTTACTACTGGAGATTTCATATCAGGCTTCAGGTACTTTTAGACTATTATTCAATTAAACATCTGTGTCTACTTAGATCGACTTCAGAGACAAAGTTATTTTACGTTTTCTAAGGATAGATGGAAATATTATCAGGAATGTGTTTGCTGAAATATACCTCTGAATCTGAAAATATGACACCTTTTTTTCCCCACTGTTCTTGTAATTACCCTTGCTGCTTGCCCTTACTGGAGAAGGAAATGTCAATCCATCCCTGTATTCTTGCCTGGAGAATTCCAAGTACAGAGGAGCCTGATGGGCTATAGTCCATGGAATCCCGAAGAGTTGGACATGACTGAGCAACTAATATTTTCACTTTCACATCCCCTTGCTTGTGACAGTGTCTCAGGACATCAGTACTTACATGAAGACAATGAAATTCCATGAATTTATCTCAATGCTTCATGTTATCATTGACCTGCTGGGTTATTTATTCTCTTAGTGAAGTGAAAGTCACTCAGTCATGTCCAACTCTTTGTGACCCCATGGACTATAAAGTCCATGGAATTCTCCAGGCCAGAACCTTGGAGTGTGTAGCTGTTCCCTTCTCCAGGGTATCTTCCCAACCCAGGGATTGAACCCAGGTCTCCCACATTGCAGGCAGATTCTTTACCATCTGAGCCACCAGGGAAGCATTTATTCCCTTAAGGTCACTCATTTTTATGGTTCCCCATTGCCCTCTAAATGTAGCCTCTGTTGTGTGATGTAAGTCTATCATGTATGGCACCAGTGGTGGATTGAATTTGCCTCTACCCCACTAACTTCCATTAAAACTAATTGCCCAAATGGATACATGAGGTTAAAGTAACATCTTATACTTCTCACCTGTAGCAGCTAAGTCTCCGCTTCAACTCAGCTAAGATACCATGGTTTCCTATAGCATGGCTATTTGTCATGATACGAGTTACTAAGCACATTGAAGGAATAGCTTAGTTCCCTAGGAACAGTGAACTATGAACACAGCTAGTGGAGGTGATGGAATTCCAGTTGAGCTATTTTAAATCCTGAAAGATGATGCTGTGAAAGTTGCACTCAATATGACAGCAAATCTGGAAAACTCAGCAGTGGCCACAGGACTGGAAAAGGTCAGTTCTCATTCCAATCCCAAAGAAGGGCAATACCAAAGACAGTTCAAACTACCACATGATTGCACTCATCTCACATGCTAGCAAAGTAATGCTCAAAATTCTCCAAGTCAGCCTTCAATAGTACATGAACTTTGAAGTTCCAGATGCTCAAGCTGGATTTGGAAAAGGCAGAGGAAACAGGGATCAAATTTTCATCATCCACTGGATCATAGAAAAAACAAGAGTTCCAGAAATACATCTATTTCTACTTTACTGATTATGCCAAAGCCTTTGACAGTGTGAAAGTGAAAGTGAAGTCTCTCAGTCATGTTTCACTCTTTGTGACCACATGCTCTGTAGCCTACCAGGCTTCTCCGTCCATGGGATTTTCCAGGCAAGAGTACCTGAGTGGGTTTCCATTTCCTTCTCCAGGGGAATCTTCCCAATCCAGGGATCGAACCTGCGTCTCTCACATTGCAGGCAGACACTTAACCCTCTGAGCCACCAGGGAAGTCTGTTTTTTGAAGTTTTTTGACTGTGTAGAATCCAACAAACTGTAGAAAATTCTTCAAGAGATGGTAATACCAGACCACTTTACTTCCCTCCTGAGAAATCTGTATGCAGGTCAAGAAGAAGCAGTTAGAACTGGACATGGAACATCAGACTGGTTCCAAATTGGGAAAGGAGTATGTCAAGGTTGTACATTGTCACCCTACTTATTTAACTTATATGTAGAGTACATCATGTGAAATGCTGGGCTAGATGAATCACAAGCTGGAATCAAGATTGCTGGGAGAAATGTCAATAACCTCAGATATGCAGATTATGCCATATCTACAGCAGAAAGTGAAGAGGAAATAAAGAGCCTCTTAATGAAAGTGACAGAGGAGAGTGAGAAAGCTGGCTTAAAGCTCAACACTCAGAAAACTAAGATCATGGCATCCGGTCCCATCACTCCATGGAAAACAGATGGAGAAACAATGGAAACAGTGAGAGACTTTATTTGGGGGGGCGGGGCGGGGGCTCCAAAATCACTGCAGATTGTGACTGCAGCCATTAAACTGAAAGACACTTTCTCTTTGGAAGAGAAGCTATGACAAACCTAGACAATATATTAAAAAGCAGAGACATTACTTTGCCAACAAAGGTCTGTCTAGTCAAAGGTATGGTTTTTCCAGTGGTCATGTATGGATGTGAGAGTTGGACCATAACAAATGCTGATTGCCAAAGAATTGATATTTTAAACTTGGTGTTGAGAAGACTCTTGAGAGTCTCTTGGACTGCAAGGAGATCCAAGCAGTCAAATCTAAAGGAAGTCAATCCTGAATATTCACTGGAAGGACTGACGCCGAAGCTGAAGCTGCAATACTTTGGCCACCTAATGCGAAGAGCTGATTCATTGGAACAGACCCTGTTGCTGAGAAAGTTTGAAGGCAGGAAGAGAAGGAGATGACAGAGGATGTTATGGTTGGATGGCATCACCAGCTTGATGGCCATGAGTTTGAACAAGCTCTGGGAGTTGATGATGGACAGGGAAGCCTGTCATGCTGCAGTTCACGGGGTCACAAAGAGTCAGACACGACTGAACGACTGAACTGACTGATTGCCTAGGAATAGAGGTTCAAAAGGAAAAAAAAAAGAATATGATATATTGAACAGTGGTGAGTACACATATGAGTATGAAGAAATTAAGACTAAAATCTAGCCATCACACACATTGTAAAAAGCCTTTTGTTCCCTTTTTGAACAGAATGTGTTTTGCCCCATAGACAAGGAGGATATTAAGAGAAAGAGTGATAATGCTACAGCTATATTCTAAATATAATATAGACATTGAAGGTAAGCTGGTTTTGAAACTAAGGAAATAGTTAAAATGGCATTGTGGTAGTCCAGACATTATATCTCAAAACATATTTAGAATTTCATTCAAGAAATAGCTTTTAGATAACTGATGATAAATTTAAACATATGAATGAGAACAAGGGAAAAAATTGGGACAATAATCTGCTTCCATTTTTGTAACCTGGTAGGTGAACATCTTATTGATTCAAGATGGAATTTGAGGCCTGGGGGTTAAGATCACTAGCTCTGTCAAAATGACTTGTTCCATGTCATCTTTAGCTCTGTGTGGGCTGAATTGTATTCGACTCTTTGCAACCCACCAGACTCCCCTGTCCATGGAATTTTCTAGGCAAGAATACTGGAGTGGAGTGCCGTTTCTTACTCCAGGGAAATCTTCCCAACCCAGAAATCGAACCCATGCTTCTTGCACCTACTGCATGGCAAGTGGATTCTTTACCACTAGCGCCACCTGGGAAGCATGTAACATCATACCCCATAAATATTTTCCCTGCTTCCTTCACAAAATTTCAGAAAATTAATTGAGACAGTTTTTTGTCTGAGTCATTAGCTCTCTTTTTTTGGCAATAGATTCTTCACCTGGGCAAGAAGCTTACTTATCAGGCAGCAGTTTATTTATCATGGTTCACTTTACCCACCTTCTCTCCTCTGCTCTTGACCTGCAAAAGTGCTCAGTCATGACCAACTTTTTGTGACCCCATGGACTGTAGCCCACCAGGCTTCCCTGTCCATAGGATTTTCCAGGCAACAATAGTGGTTAGATTGCCATTTCCTCCTCCAGGGGATGTTCCTAACTCAGGGACCAAACCCATGTCTCCTGCAAGTCTCCTACATTTCAGGCAGATTCTTTACTGTTGAGCAACCAGAGAAGCCCCATCAATTCTGAATGGTCTTCGCATTAATTGTCCAATCCTGCTGTTTCCCACATTTCAGTCATTATCAGTAGCTTTCCCCAAACTCTCCATTCTGAGATTATATTGAGATTCTGCCAAAGTCGTGTTCTCCATTACTGCATTAGACTTAATAAACTTAGCTTTGCTTGGTCAAAGGTTTTATTGGTTGTTTATTATGTGAGAAGAGTTGACAGTCAGTACGTAGAGAAGAATATTAATGCTGAACCTAATAAGTACAGGTTTGAACACTTCGATTTTGGTGAGCCTGTAAAATATTTCAGTTGACATTCCCAGCTATCACTTGGAAATACTAACCCTTCACAAAGATAATTTTAACTGTAACAAAAATTTGGATGATAATAACTATTACTAGGAAATTATTATCTGTGAGGCACAGTTCTTAGTTTTTCACATGTACTAATATTCATGACAATGCTTTGAGGCAGATAAAATATCCCTGCTTTACAGATGAGGAATTTGAGGTATAGTAGTTAAATAACTCACCCATTAGCAATTTTATTTTGTTGTCTCTTTGTGAATGATTTATTTTTCCTCCTTTATTTCAAAACAATCTATTTTCATATATGTGTGTGTGTATAGATATAGATATCATAGTATTTGCCTCAAGCTAGCACTTGAAATGCTACCACTGTAGTATATTTTATATAAATTCAGAGACATTTTTAAATTGGTTTCAGTGAGATCTCCACAACATTTTAAAATACCCAAAATGTTCACATTTGTTTTCAATCGTACAATTTTAAAAGATTCATTTGACTCTCTTAAAAAAAAAAAAAAACTTACATGTAATCTGCTTTTTTCTAACTTCTAAAAGGAAAAAGAAGCTTACATTTATGTCTAGCATCACCCACCTTACAACTGGCAGGTATAGAATGGCAACCTGGTATTTTTTCACACCTAAATATGTGCACTTTACGAGTAACAGGAAATATTGATTCCTTTAAAATGTTTGAGTTCTGTTTATTACTACCAGAGGCATTGTTTTAGAGATTTAGAGAAGACATCAATGATCAAGAAATTAGGGCTAAAATTAGTAAAAATGCTAATCTGACAATTATGTGGGTCACTTTTGGAAACATCATCTACAAGATCCACACACTGACAACAAGCTACTCTCTAACTTATTCTCTGTGGTCACACACTTCCACTATCAGGCTTTTTACATCTGATAATAACTCTGTTCACCAAAGACAGCTGACTTTGATCCACTGTGGTGCCTTGCTACTCAAAATTGTGATGTGTGAATCAGTAGTGGTGCTTAGAATTGCAAAATCTTTGGGACCAAGACAGACTTATTCAATCAGAGACAGGATCCCAAGGCCATTACTATACACGTTCAAGTTTCAGAAGTACGGCTGCAGGCACAAATGTAGATAAAAATCCTGTTTCTCTTTGAAATATTTGCTGTGCGTCTATCTTTATACCTCAGCTAGCAATAAGTAACAGTGATCTCACGTGGCCACAACACTTTAGAGACAATCTGTTTGGGTGGGATTAATTGAAAATAAGTTACTCTTCTGTGTTAAAAGCGCAATGTGTTTTTCTGATTATTCTACATAAAATTATACTGCCCAAAGTCATACCCAAGTTCTTGCATTTTATTAACCCACTGACCGCAATCTACTTTCAAAAGTTCATCTGTTCCATTCATTACGAAAACATTCACTTGTATCACCATTAAGTTTGACATTTGAATTTGAAATGTCAATAAATGCAGAGACAAGAGCCTGCCAACCATCAGAACTTGCCCTTCATTTTATTTAAAAGCAGTGGGAATACTGTTACTTTGAGGTTAACATTTTGTAAAACAACAAGTAAGAATCTCTAAGGGCAATAATACACTTAAAAAATGATGTGAGCATTGACAGTTTTATCTCATGGCACATAACTGTATTAAGACCACATAATCATAAAAGTCAGTAGTGCAAATATTTTTGTAGTTATGAGAAAACTAAATGGCAGACATTATGCATCCATGTACCATTTTTGAAAAGCAGACAGATTAATATCATCAATATGTAATCATGATGGAGGAACACACTAACACAATTGTCTTTTTTCCAAATACGGCACGTCAATAACAAGCCTCACTAAAATCCGTCTTCTTATGTCTCCATGGAAATCAATTTAATTATGTTGTCTTTTACCTGACAGAGAATTTTGTCATTCAATTTCATTCCCTTGGATCGATAAAGCTCCAAATCAACATTTTTATCTGTTTGCTTGCATTGGGTCATTGCATAATTTCTTTCATGATTTTAAAAAAGAATTAGACTAGTTACACTTGAAGCCAATGCATTTTCACCAATGTTCCTAAAATGCTTCCCTAACTAAATGCTTCTGATAGTTTTATATTTAAATTGCCTGTTCCCAGCTTCTGATACTAACAAATATCTTAGTGCTGAGTCCATTCTATAATTAAAATGCTTATTAGTGTTTTGCACTAATATCCCTTTCATCTGAAGAGTTTTAGGTATTTTATAACGCCATGTAAACCTCAGGTCAGAGACTCCCACTGAGATGAAGGGAGAGCTGAGAAATAATATCTAAGATCAAGTGAGACCTGAGAAATATTATCTATCAGCAATTGAAGGAGATTTCAGTTAGGAAAAACATACTGCCAAGCTTTTGACAGTGTTAACACTCACTTCCCCTGCTATCTGTTTACTGATGTTCAAGTCCACAGGTAGTCAGAACTACATGATGTTTTATTCTAAAATGACCAAATCACATGTACAAAGCTATTATCGTTCCAACTTGAAAATCCCTATACTATTGCTTAATCTGCAATGCCATATTTTAGTCTAAATATTTTAAGTAAATATGATTTGATTCCAAAAGAAGTCAAAAAGACTTCATATATGAAATAAAATAAGGCATGCTTCTTTAAAGTTTAATTTTGTTTCTGCTAAATATGGAGATAATGCAAACTAAATAAATATAAAAATCAACCTAACACCCCCAAATAGAAATAATTACTGTTAATATATTTTTGGGATATACTATAAATGCATCTGCACACATTAGTATGTGTATATTTTTAAACAGAAATTAAAATAGTCTGTGGTTCTGAAACTGGTTTTCAATTCCCTTAATATCAGATTGTCCAAAAAGTTCACTTGGGTTGTTCATTTTATGGGAAAACCCAAATCTTTGGGCCAAAAAATATAAATATTATAGTGTTAACAGTTTGCTTCTTCTCCATGTATCAACCCTCTTCTTTCTTCTTTTCCCTGGACTCCATTAAATATTAATCATTACAACAAACTTTCTTTCAAGTACCCTGTATAGGCCAATAAAGAGTCCCACGGTCATAAAGTCCCAATTAATGTAAATGTAAGCTTATTTAGAAAAGGGAATTTTTGCCAAGAAAATTAAGTTCATAATCCTGAGATAAGAAATTTATCCTGAATTATCCAGGTGTGCCCTAAATGCAATGAAGTATATTTTTATGAGAAATGAAGAAGGAGATTTGACACACAGAGAGAAAATGTGAAGAAGAGAGATCAGAGTGATGCATCACAAGCCAAGAAGCGTCTGATGCCATCAGAAGCTGGAATAAGCAAGGGTCAGTTTCACCAGAGCCTCCAAGGGAAGTTCAGTTCAGTTGCTCAGTCGTGTCCAACTCTTTGTGACCCCGTAGACTGCAACACGCCAGGCTTCCCTGTATATCACCAACTCCCGAAGTTGGTGTCTATCACTCATGTCTATCGAGTGAGTGATGTCATGCAACCATCTTATCCTCTGTCGTCCCCTTCTCTTCCTGCCCTCAATCTTTCCCAGCATCAGGGTCTTTTCCAATGAGTCAGTTTTTCACGTCAGATGGCCAAAGTATTGGAGTTTCAGCTTCAGCATCAGTCCTTCCAATGAACATTAAGGACTGATTTCCTTTAGGATTGACTGGTTGAACGTCCTTGCAGTCCAAGGAACTCTCAAGAGTCTTCTCCAACACCACAGTTCAAATGCCTCAATTCTTTGGCGCTCAGCTTTCTTTATAGTTCAACTCTCACATCCACACATGACTACTGAAAAAAAACTTAGATTTGACTAGACGGACTCTGTTGGCAAAGTAATGTCTCTGCTTTTTAATATGCTGTCTAGGTTGCTCATGCCTTTTCTTCCAAGGAGCAAGCATCTTTTAATTTCATGTCTGCAATCACTATCTTCAGTGATTTTAGAGCTGAAAAAATAAAGTCTCTCACTGTTTCTATTATTTCCCCATTCATTTGAGATGGAGTGATGGGACTGGATGCCATGATCTTAGTTTTTTGAATCTTGAGTTTTAAACCAGTTTTTCACTCTCCATCACTTTCATCAAGAAATTCTTTAGTTCCTCTTCACGTTCTGCCATAAGGATAGTGTCAACTGCTTATCTGAAGTTGTGGACATTTCTCCCAGCAATCTTGATTCCAGCTTGTGCTTCATCCAGTCTGGCATTTCACATGATGTACTTTACATGTAAGTTAAATAAGCAAGGTGACATTATACAGCCTAGCCGTACTCCTTTCCCAATTTGGAACCAGTCTGTTGTTCCATGTCCTTTACTATTTGTTGCTTCCTGACCTGCATACAGATTTCTTAGGAGGCAGGTAAGGTGGTCTGATATTCCCATCTGTTGAAGAATTTTCCACAGTTTGTTGGATTCTACACAGCCAAAGGCTTTGACTTAATCAATAAAGCAGAGGTAGATGTTTTTCTGGAACTCTCTTGCTTTTTCACTGATCCAACAGATGTTGGCAATTTTATCTCTTGGTTCCTCTGCCTTTTCTAAATCCAGTTTGAATATCTGGAAGTTCATGGTTCATATATTGTTGAAGCCTGGCTTGGAGAATTTTGAACATTACTTTGCTAGTATGTGAGATGAGTGTAATTGTGTGGTAGTTTGAACATTCTTTGGCTTTGCCCTTCTTTAGAATTGGAATGAAAATAACTTTTCCAGTCCTGTGACCACCGCTGAGTTTTCCAAATTTGCTGGCATATTGAGTGCAGCATTTTCACAGCATCATCCTTTAGGATTTGAAATAGCTCAACTGGAATTCCATCACCTCCACTAGATTTGTTCATAGGGGTGCTTCCTAAGGCCCACTCGATTTCGCATACCAGGATGTCTGGCTCTAGGTGAGTGATCACACCATCATGGTTATCCGGGTCATGAAGACCTTTTTTGTATCATCCTTCTATGTATTGGTGCCACCTCTTCTTAATATTTTCTGCTTCTCTGAGGTCCATACCATTTCCTTCCTTTGTTGTGCCCATTTTTGCATGAAATATTCCCTTGGTATCTCTAATTTTCTTGAAGAGCTCTCTAGTCTTTCACATTCTATTGTTGTCCTCTGTTTCTTTGTATTGATCACTCTGGAAGGCTTTCTTATCTCGCCTTGCTATTCTTTGAAACTCAGCATTCAAATGGGAGTATCTTTCCTTTTCTCCTTTGCCTTTATCTTCTTTTCTTTGCTCAGTTATTTTCAAAGCCTCCTCAGAAGGCTTTTTCTCATTTCATTTTCTTGGCGATGGTTTTGATCACTGCCTCCTGTACAATTTCATGAACTTCTGTCCATGGTTCATCAGGCACTCTATCAGATCTAATCTCTTGAATCTATTTCTCACTTCCACTGTATAGTCATAAGGGATTTGATTTAGGTCATACCTGAATGGTCTAGTGGCTTTCCCTATTTTCTTTGATTTAAGTCTGAATTTTGCAATAAGGAGTTCATGATCTGAGCCACAGTCAACTCCTGATCTTGTTTTTGCTGACTGTATAGAACTTCTCCATCTTTGACTGCAAAGAATATAATCAATCTGATTTCAGTATTGATCATCTGGTGATGTTCATGTGTGGAGTCTTCTCTTGTGCTGTTGAAAGAGTGTGTTTGCTATGACCAGTGTGTTATCTTGGCAAACTTTGTTAGCCTTTGACCTACTTCATTTTGTACTCCAAGGGCAAATTTGCCTGTTACTCCAGGTATCTTTTGTCTATTGACTTTTGCATTCCAGTCCCCTTTGATGAAAAGGACATATTTTTTGGGTGTTAGTTTTAGAAGGTCTTGTAGGTCTTTATAGAACTGCTAAATTTCAGCTTCTTCAATATTACTGATTGGGGCATAGACTTGGATTCCTGTGATATTGAATGGTTTGTCTTGTAATTGAACAGACATCATTCTGTCATTTTTTAGATTGCACCCAGGTAATGTATTTTGGGTGAACAGTGGAAATAGTGTCAGGCTTTATTTTTTTGGGCTCCAAAATCATTGCAGATGGTGATTGCAGCCATGAAATTTAAAGACGCTTGCTCCTTGGAAGGAAAGTTATGACCAACCTAGATAGCATATTAAAAAGCAGAGACAATACTTTGCCAACAAAGGTCCATCTATTCAAGGCTATGATTTTTCCAGTGGTCATGTATGGATGTGAGAGTTGGACTGTGAAAAAAGCTGAGTGCCAAAAAATTGATGCTTTTGAACTGTGGTATTGGAGAAGACTCTTTAGAGTCCCTTGGACTGCAAGGAGATCCAACCAGTCCATCCTAAAGGAGATCAGTCCTGGGTGTTCATTGGAAGGACTGATGCTGAAGCTGAAACTCCAGTACTTTGGCCACCTCATGCGAAGAACTGACTCATTGGAAAAGACCCTGATGCTGGGAGGGATTGGGGGCAGGAGGAGAAGGGGATGACAGAGGATGAGATGGCTGGATGGCATCACTGACTCAATGGACATGAGTTTGAGTAAACTCCAGGAGTTGGTGATGGACAGGGAGGCCTGGAGTGCTGCAATTCATGGGGTCGCTAAGAGTCGGACACGACTGAGTGACTGAACTGAACTGAACTGAACTGAACTGAATGTATTTTGGACTCTTTTGTTGACTATGAGTGCTATTCCATTTCTTATAAGGGATTCTTGCTCACAGTAGTAGATATATCAGTCATCTGAATTAAATTTGCCTATTTCTGTCCATTTTAGTTCACTGATTCCTAAAATGTTGATATTCACTCTTGCCATCTCCTGTTTGACCACTTCCAATTTACCTTGATCCATGGACCTAACATTCCAGGTTCCTATGCAGTATTGCTCTGTACAGCATAGGACTTTACTTCTGGCACTAATGGGCATTGTTTTTGCTTTGGCTCCATCTTTTCCTTCTTTCTGGAGTTATTTCTCCCCTCTTCTCCAGTAGCATATTGGGCACCTACCAACCTGGGGAGTTCATGTTTCAGTGTCCTATCTTTTTGCCTTTTCATGCTGTTCACGGGGTTCTCAAGGCAAGAATACTGCAGAGGTTTGCCATTCCCTTCTCCAGTGGACCACGTTTTGTCAGAACTCTCCACCATGACCTGAATGTCTTGGGTGGCCCTACATGGCATGGCTTATAGTTTCATTGAGTTAGGCAAGGCTGTGGTCCATGTGATCAGTTTGATTAGTTTTGTGATTGGGGTTTTCATTCCATCTGCCCTCTGATGGAAGTTTCCTGATGGGAGAGACTGACTGTGGGGGAAACTGAGTCTTGTTCTGATGGGCAGGGCCATGCTCAGTAAATCCTTAATCCAATTTTCTATTGATGGATGGGGCTCTGTTCCCTTCCTTTTGTTTGACCTGAGACCAAACTATGGTGGAGGTAATGAAGATAATGTCGCCCTCCTTCAAAAGGTCCCATGCAGACACTGCTACTCTCAGTGCCCCGACCCTGCAGCAGGCCCCAGCCGACCCACGCCTCTGCTGGAGACTCCTGGACACTCACAGGCAAGTCTGGGTCAGTGTTTTATAGGGTCACTGTTCCTTTCTCCTGGGTTTTGGTGCACACAAGGTTTTGTTTGTGCCCTCTAAGAGTCTGTTTCCCCAGTCCAGTGTAAGTTTTGTAATCAAATCCCACTGGCCTCCCAAGTGAAATTCTCTGGGAGTTCTTATTCCCTTTGCCAGGTCCCCAGGTTGGGAAATCTGTTGTGGGTCCTAGAACTTTAACATTGTGAGAATTTCTTTGGTATAATTGATCTGTAGTTTGTGGGTCATCTGCTGGTTGGCTCTGTGGTGGGGTTAATGGTGACCTCCTCCACAAGGGCTTGTACCACACTCTGTGTGACCCAGGTCTGCTGCACCCAGAGCCCCTGCCCCTACAGCAGGCCACTGCTGACTCGTACCTCTGCAGAAGACTCATGCACAGGTCTGGTTCAGTCTCTGTGGGGTCTCTGGGTCCTGGTGCACACAAGGTTTTGTTTGATCCCTCCAAGTGGCTTTGGGGTTTGGTTCCAAATGCGATTTTGCCCCTCCTATCATTTACTGGGACTTCTCCTTTGCCCTTGGACATGGGGTATCTTTTGGTGGGATCCAACTTTCTCCTGTCAATTGTTGTTCAGCAGCAAGTTGTAATTTTGGAGTTCTTACAGGAGAAGATGAGCACATGTCCTTCTACTCCTCCACTGAATCTCAAACTCCAAGGGGAGTGGGTCTACCAATACCTTGATTTCAGTCCAGCTAAACTGATTTGGACTTCTGAACCTACAGCTGTAAGAGAATAAATGTGTGTGGTTTTAAACCACCAAGCTTGTAATAATTTGTTACACCAGTCACAAAAAACTAACACATACCTCCAACATTTTCTTTTTCTTCTTCCATTATTTTCCCATTCAATACCCAGTCTTACCTATTTGCAGGCCCTTGGGAAGCTGAATTATTCTGGAAAAAGCCTTCAGTAGGTCTGATTGACATCTCAAAAATTATGCTACCCAATGGACTATATAGTTAACTATGTTACCCATAACAGACTGCCAATATTCCCTGGCCACTTTTCTACTAAATCATTACTCACACTACTCACCTAGCTTCTATCTCTAACACTACTCATATATTGCATTACATTCTTTCCTGTCACAGCATAGCCTATTATTCAACTCTGAAGCAGAAATATTTGCAAATAAAAAATAACATGAAGTCTTCAATTCCTCACTTTCAACTCAGTCCTCTTCCTGTGTCAGTCTTATTTCTATTTCTCCCATTTCATTCCAATATGTGCTGAAAATAGCAATCAAATAGCATCCTGTTGAAAGACAATTCAAAGCCATCTCAGTTATATGGAAATAATTTCTCACAAATTCAAAATTTCTTTAACTTAAGTTTAATGAAAAATATAGTTGAATTCAGAGAATGCATGGTTTCTCTGTTTGTTTTTTCAGGAAATTATGAGGATTTGAAAATATCACTGCAATTACATTTGGATATATTATTTTATACATCATATTCAATATTATGCATTGTTTAGGGAGAAAAGATAAGGAATAAGTCGTATCTTTTGGATACCTTTTTTTAATGAAATATAATCTCTACTATGTTTTGGGGTGTGATGAAGTTAACTTCTTGCATAGGCTTTTTAATTGAGAAAACTTCCTGTAAGATCAAAATATTCATTATTGTTTTTTTAAAAAACAATTCAAAGGGCTCATTTTAAACATTAAATTACTAGTGTTTGTTTTAAATGACTTGTTCACTAGAATATTTATTTGTGAGTTTTTTCACTTAATGTTATTACCACATAGGTCACAGGAGATGAATCTTTTACACACTCTTAGTAATTGACCTGCAACCATGAGTTGAGAGAACTAAGTGCAGATAACTCCCATAGAATACATAACATACACTCTTAAAACTGGGAATGTATCTAAGACTACTGTTTTCGTAAATTTACCACTTCATCAGCTAGTAAGTGAACCCACAAAATTACTTTAAAAAACACAATGCTCACACTTCAGAATTTACACACTCCTTCTAGTTGCTCTTGTCAAAAGGGCTAAAATCACATTATAGAGTTAACAATAAGCTCATAATTCAGAGCATGCCTAAGGAAAGGAGTCAGCTACTAATTCTTCCTTCAGGCAGAGATTTGAAGGATTTCAAAGAACAGTGAGGATTTGAGAGCAAAAGGAGAAAAGTTTAAGATAAACTTTTATTCCTGTATGTTCCTTTAGGATAAAATTACCTATTCGGGCCAGGTTTTTTTAAAAGAGAGATGTTTCTGGTTGTCTTTCAAGTACATTTGGCACAGATTATAGGTTCACTACAACTTTGCACATTAGTGAAGCTTTTCCAAGCTACTTAGGGTAATGTGGATCTTTGTGTTTCAATGGAAAGAATATCTGGGTCCAACTCTTGTATAAGCATTTCTACACTCTTATTTTCCATTCTTCCTGAGTGCTAAATTGCTTCAGTTGTGTCTGACTCTTTGTGATCCCATGAACCATAGCCCCCCAGGCTCCTCTGTCCATGGGATTCTCCAAGTAAGAACACTGGAGTAGGTTGCTGTTTCCTTATTTTCTTCTTAATTCTCAAGTCAATTTATTTATATTAATATTTTCTTTGCTTCTACTCATGTCCACAATTTCCAAATTTGGGGGTTACTTGGGGATTAGACTCTATTTTTGATCACTGTAATCTACCCTTATAGATTTTATTTATTGCCATTGTTCTAAATAGCCCTTCTGTATCCTTCTGTAACTAAGCACTTTCTTCTGAAATCCAACTCCAACTACTCATGCAGTGTTCATATACCAGGGGTGTGTATGTTCACAGTTTAGCTTTTGCTCCAAACAATCTTGGCTGTTTCTACAGTCTTGCCCAGATGAGTCAATGGCATCACTGTGTCTTAAAACAGTTTTAAATTTACAGAAAAATTGTGCAAACAGTACAGATATTTACTATGTACATCCCTCAAATACACACACATACACATTTTTCTGTTATTAACACCTTACTTTAACTTGGTACATTTATTATATTTAATGAACCAATATTTATACATTATTAACTATAGTCCATCATTTATATTAAATTCACTCTTTGTGTTGTACAGTTAATGGAATATGTAATGTTATATATGCACCAAACAGTATTATACATAATAATTTCACCAACTATTAAAAAAAAAAAAAGCAGCCATCCAGTAACTAGAGGTCAAAAACATTTTATTCATAAACATTTGCAATAGGGAAAAGAGACAGTATAAAACTGGGTTTAATTTTGAATACAGCATGGACAAATGGGATTTATGGCCAAAGAGTAGGGGGGTAAATGTTAGCTGCTTAGTCATGTCTCTTTGCAACCCCGTGGACTGCAGCCCACCAGGCTCCTCTGTTCGTGGGATTTCCCAGGCAAGAATACTGCAATAGGTTGCCATCTCCTTCTCCAGGGGATCTTCCTGACCCAGGGATCAAACCTGCATCTCCCAAATCGAAGGCAGATTGCTTATTGTCTAAGCCACCAGGGAAGGGAGAGGAAGGGTCAAAGAATGAAAAATTATAAGAGAAAAAATCAAGGACAGGAGAGGATTCTGGTTAAATCAACTTGATGGTATTCTTTCTGAAGGCATGACAGGATGATCAGATCCCAAGGCCAGGGAATAAGAAACTGAATAGTGATAATGTTTCAGTTTTGTTGTTCTTCAATACTGTGTTGTTATTTTTGGTCTTTTGACTTTCCATATAAACTTTAGATTCAGTGAGTTGGTATGATAAAATAGCTTGCTGGGATTTTAACTATGACTGGAGAGAATCTATATTAAAACATAAGAATAACTGACATCTTAAAAATAGCCTTCCACTCCATGATCAAGCGATATATTTAGATTTTTTATTTCTTTTATTAGAGTTTTGTGGTTTTCCTAGCATAGATCAGACTTCCCTAGTCACTCAGATGGTGAGAAATCTACCTGCAATGCAGGAGACCCAGGTTCAACCCCTGGGTAGAGAAGAGCCTCTGGAAAAGTGAATGGCAATCCACTCCAGTATTCTTGCCTGCAGAATTCCATGGACAGAGGAGCTTGGCGGGCTATAGTCCATGGGGTCACAAGAGTTGGACATGACTAACACTTTTATTTCCACTAACATAGATCCTGTATATTTTTGCTAGATTTATACCAAAGTATTTTATTTCTTTTGTTGCTAATATAAAAGGTATTATATTATTAATTTTAGGCAGCAATTATTCATTACAAGTATACAAGAAAGTAATAGGCTTTTATACATTAACCATCTGTCCTGATGTCTTGCTATAATTGTTTATGAATTTCAGAAGTTCTTTTTGTCAATTATATAATCTGTAAATAAACATTATTTTATTTCTTCCTTTGTAATCTGTATACCTTTAATATCCTTTTTCTTTTCTTATTGTATTAACTAGGACTTTTCTTATCATGTTGAATAGAAATAGTGAAAGGGGACATCCTTATCTTATTCTCAGTCTTAAGGAAAAAGAATAGCATTAAGTGTGATGCTATTTGCCAGTTGTATATAGATCCTCCTTATGTAATTGAAGAAGTTTTCATCTATTTCTGATTTGCTGAGAGATTTTATCATAATTGCAAACTGGATGCTGTCAACTGCTTTTCTACTATTGCCAAGTGGAACTGCATTTTAGAAATTTGGGTGGATGTTAATTGTATGAACATTTTATCATAAATATTTGAGAAATATAATGGTGAATCTGATTGTTTTTAAAATACTTTATAACTAGTAAAATATTTTTACTAAATAAAATAACAAATAAAATTTTAAATGTTTATTTTATATGCTGGATTTTCCCTGTCATAATTATAGATTTTTTAATTGTACAATATGAACTAATTGTAACCTGTTCTTTGAGGTGAAATAGACATCCTAATGCTGGGAAAGACTGAAGGCAGGAGAAGAAGGGGACGACAGAGGATGAGATGGTTGGATGGCATCACCAACGTGATGGACATGAGTTGGAGTATGCTCTGGGAGTTGATGGACAGGGAAGCCAGGCGTGCTGCAGTCCATGGGGTCTCAAAGAGTCAGACATGACTGAGCGACTGAACTGAACTGAGACATGTATCTGATGTTTGACCGAGAGCTGAGAGTTTTATTTTTGTGTTTTCAGTGAGAAATGGATCCTTGGGAACTTCTAACATGGGAATAGAATTAATCTCCTTAAGATAGACTCTATACAGACCATATAACTGACCAATAAAACACTTATTTTGGTCTCTTTTTTATTGAGTTCTAATCAATACACGATAAGATGAACCTATTTTAATTGTATCAATGACTTTTTAAATAATTATTAGCTGTATCAGTTCAGTTCAGTCATTCAGTTGTGCCCGACTCTTTGCAACCCCATAGACTGCAGCACACCAGGTTCCCCTGTCCAGCACCAACTCCCAGAGCCTACTCAAACTCATGTCCATTGAGTCGGTGATGCCATCCAACCATCTCATCCTCTGTCGTCCCCTTCTCCTCCCACCTTCAATCATTCCCAGCAACAGGGTCTTTTCCAATGAGTCAGTTCTCCATAGCAGGTGGCCAAAGTATTGGAGTTTCAGCTTCAACATCTGTCCTTCCAATGAATATTTGGGACCAATTTCCTTTAGGATGGACTGGTTGGATATCTTACAGTCCAAGGGACCCTCAAGAGTCTTCTCCAACACCACAGTTCAAAAGCATCAACTCTTTGGCACTCAGCTTTCTTTATAGTCCAACTCTCACATCCATACATGACTACTGGAGAAACCATAGCTTTGACTAGACAGACTTTGTTGGGGAGATTAAATTGCCAGCATACACTGGATCATTGGAAAAGCAAGAGAGTTCCAGAAAAACATCTATTTCTGCTTTATTGACTATGCCAAAGCTTTTGACTGTGTGGATCACAATAAACTGGAAAATTCTGAAAGAGATGGGCATACCAGACCACCTGACCTGCCTCTTGAGAAATCTGTATGCAGGTCAGGAAGCAAAAGTTAGAAGTGGACATGGAACAACAGACTGGTTCCAAATAGGAAAAGGAGTACTTCAAGGCTGAATATTGTCACCCTGCTTATTTAACGTATATGCAGAGTAAGTACATCATGAGAAACACTGGGCTGGATGAAGCACAAACTGGAATCAAGATTGCTGGGAGAAATATCAATAACTTCAGGTATGCAGATGACACCACCCTTACAGCAGACAGTGAAGAAGAACTAAAGGGCCTCTTGATGAAAGTGAAAAAGGAGAGTGAAAAAGTTGGCTTAAAACTCAACTTTCAGACAACTAAGATCATGTCATTCTGTCCCATCACTTCATGGCAAATAAATGGGTAAACAGTGGAAACAGTGGCAGACTATTTTTTGGAACTCCAAAATCACTGCAGATGGTGACTGCAGCCATGAAATTAAAATACACTTACCCCTTGCAGGAACAGTTATGACCAACCTAAACAGCATATTAAAAAGCAGAGACATTACTTTGCCAACAAAGGTCTGTCTGGTTGAGCTATGGTTTTTCCAGTATTCATGTATGGATGTTAAAGTTGGACTATAAAAAAAGCTGAATACCAAAGAATCGATGCTTTTGAACTGTGGTGTTGGAGAAGACAATTGAGAGTCCCTTGGACTGCAAGGAGATCCAGCCAGTCCATCCTAAAGGAGATCTGTCCTGGGTGTTCATTGGAAAGACTGATGCTGAAGCTGAAACTTCAATGTTTTGGCCACCTTATGTGAAGAGCTGACTCATTGGAAAAGACCTTGATACTGGGAAACACTGGAGGCGGGATAAGGGGACAACAGAGGTTGAGATGGTAGGATGATATCACCAACTCAATGGACATGAGTTTGGTTAAACCCAAGAGTTGGTGATGGACAGGGAGGCCTGGTGTGCTGCACTCCATGGGGTCGCAAAGAGCTGGACATGACTGAGCAATGGAACTGAACTGACTGTTATAACAATCACCAAAACAATTTATTTCATCCAGAAAGTCTGTTTTTAACACTTTGTAGACAATCTCCTTCTTCACACAGAACTCCTGGAATCATTGATTTGTTTGTTATCACTTTGGTCACCTGATGCAAAGAGCCAACTCATTGGAAAAGACCTTGATGCTGGGAAAGATTGAGGGCAGGAGGAGAAGTGAGTGACAGAGGATAAGATGGCTGAATGATATCACTGTCTCAATGAACGTGAGTCTGAGCAAACTCTGGGAGATGATGAAGGACAGGGAAGCCTTGCTTGCTGCAGTTCATGGGGTCACAGTCAGTCATGACTTAGGGACTGAAAAAGCAGCAACTGCAGTTTTGCTTTTTCTTGAATTTTATAAAAGTGTAATTACATAATATGCAATCTTTGTGTCTGTTAAGGAACTTTCCTCAAAATAATTCTTTTCAGAGTCACCCTTATTTTATGAATAGAGAGGATGCTTTTCTTTACAGATTAAATTCAAATTTGGGAAAGTGAAATTAAGCAGGAGGCCCAGAGATGGCCAAGATTTGTCTCTGCTTCAGTATCAATTTTCTGGCCAGCTTGTTGTTGCAGAGGCACATTAAATCAAAGACTGGAGTTAGTAAATTTGGAGCATGATACTGCATGCATGCTAAGTTGTTTCAGTCATGTCTGACTCTGCAACCCCATGGACTGTAGCCCACCAGGTTCCACTGTCCCTGGGATTCTCCAGGTAAGAATACTGGAGTGGGTTGCCATTTCCTTCTCCAGGGGATCTTCCCAACCCAAGGCTTGAACCTGCCTCTCATATGTCACCTGCACCGGCATGTGAATTCTTTGCCACTTGCACCACCTGAAGCCCAATTTGAAGCATATCAACTTGCAACTAACCAAGCGGACATTCAGATATTTCATTATCATACTCTTTTTTTCCTTTAAAATCTTTGGGTTACTTGTCGTTGTTACTGATGAAGTTTTACTGTTTTACTGATCAGGTCACTTCCCTTGGTCCTGACTTAAACCTTGGGGGCTCTTGCTAGCAAAATGTAAGAGTATGATATGGAATAAATAGAAAGGGACCTCAGAAATGACAGAGATAATGGAAATTCAGGGGTGAATTTATCTTTCCCTTTGGTACAACTGGAGCTTTTCCACTTGGCTCTTTAAAGCATCAGGCTGGTAATCTGACACTGATAAGACTTATGAACTGTAAAAATATAAAATGATGGGTATGTTTTT